>NC_046970.1:4798440-5053440 GCF_009769545.1 Cyclopterus lumpus | reverse complement strand
GACCACATTTCGACACAAACACACGTAAATATGAATAGAACTCGTGTGAGGCGGTGTCAGCGTAGTCAGCCGCTGCGGCATCGTGAACTGAGAAAGAGAGCTTGAAGCAGTGAAACGCTGATAATTCAATTGAAGAGACAAAAAAAGAAAGAAAAAAAAAAGAGAGAGAGAAAATGCTGTTACAAAGCCGTTCACAACGCCCAAGGCGTGGTATTACGGGCACGCTGAAGAGTAAACAACGTTGTCTGTTTTCTATTCCCCTGTAACTGATGACACATGCAGAGTGTGTGTGTGTGTGTGTGTGTGTGTCTGTGTGTGTGTCTGGGTTTACAACGAGGGTGTTGGAACAAAGAGAGTTGAGTCAACAGGATATGATAGGAAATTCAGACAGTAATGGATGAAGTGTTTCTGGGAAGTCTGTTCAGTGTCATCTTCATTTGAAGCACAGAAAGTTGAGGCGAGTAGATACAGAAATAGTTGTATTTAGTTTTTGGGGTGGTCAGTGTATTTTCTATGATAGACTAGTTTGTAGAAACGTAAAACAATGTCCTGCTGTGGACGGGGGCAGCCAAAAGTATTTTAGACTTCTAAAAAAAATGTTTCAGTGGACACTGTATTTAATTTGACCTGCTTTACCTTTGCCGTCAGACGGCTCTTACATCCACGCTCTCAAAGCCACCAGACGGTCCACGTTACCAGGCAGAACACAGGAACACGTTGCTGCCCCCCCCCCCCCCGCCTGGTTCGGTTAGTTATTCTGGTGTTATCTCAGGTGAATCCATAATAACCCCTACATAGCAGTAAGGACACAACAATTTGAACAATGACGGCTCTTCGCAGCATCGAACAAAACATAGCCTCCTGACCGTTCATGTCAACAGCGTCGTTAAAATGATTCTTCCCATTTAAAGTGAGGGCAATAATTATGTGATCATGCACTGGAAAAGTAGAGTCAACGATCTTCTCGACAAAAGGCAAATTAACTGAAATTACACCGCTGCCAGACAGCACATGCCTGGATACGCTCTCTTAATAACTTTTTTTTTTTGAAAGCCAAACGATGTAAGATGAAAAGTGTTGTTGGTGCAGAAAAACAACGAGACAAAAGCGTCCAGCGGGCCGAGGACCTGCGTCGCGAGGTCGGCTCCACGGTTAGGAATGTTGAAGTCGTGTTTGTGTTTGTATTTGATTTGATTTTTTTAAAGGCCACCGGAGCCGGCGTGCCTTTGAGAGGCCTAATGCTGGGCTAAAATAACTCATTCTGAACTGTCACTGCAATGTTTACTCAGCACCCACTCCTCTATTTCAGAGCTGCCCCCCCCTCTCCCCTCCCCTCCTCCCACACACACACACTCACTCACACACACTCCTCCTCCTCCACTGGAATGTATCTTCTTTTGATCTTCCATTCAGAAGGTACTGGACGCTCGATAGACGCGCGAGTGGAAGAACTCCTGACAAATGGGAAAGAGCTGGAAACTCTATCTGAAGAATAAAGAGGGGGGGGGGGCAGCATGTTGTCCCCCCCACACACACTTTATTTGGACTTTCATATCACCTCGACTCTAGGTCCAGGTAAAGTGACAGATGAGATATAACTCCTCGGTTTATAGACTCGAGAATTAAGCTGTTACTATGTTACATTGTATGTGTTTCTTAATGTAAAAAAAAAGAAGCACATTTACTTCAAAAACACGGGATTTGTGACGCACTGTGCGTTGACGCGTACGCCGGGCGTGTGCATCCTCTTGTGTGTCAGCAGACACGACTACAGCCGGCCCCATTAAAAAGGCAAACTGACTTTTCGTTTGGGAGGAAAAGCTTGTTACTGGAATGTAGCACACAAGTGTAGAACTAGACGCCTACGTCCACACACCATGCTCACTGTTTGTGGGTCTGCACACACACACACACACACACACACACACACACACACACACACACACACACATAGAGGGAGTGAACCCTCGAGGTGCTTTTGATTAGAAAAACACCCTCCAGTACATGACAACGTTTTTTTTATTATTATTATCAGTAACAAAACCGGGTGCAAATTGTGTACCCTTGTCATTTGGCGGCCCTCTTTTATATTCCCCATCTCAAATGTGTTCAAAGTTCACAGCCTCGTGGCCCCTGTTAACGCAACTTCTTCAATAAACAACAGGCGTCTTTTTCTATTTTCTTTATTATCTGCATCAACTCTCACACCGTATTAGCAAATAGAGGCAGGAGCGTCTCCCTTGTGTCCCTGGGCTATCACGCTGCGATAAGGGAACTGCTAAGCACTGGATGTCTTTATGTGCAGTCTGCACATGTGGATTATTTACAGGCTTTGGGGTTTCCTGCTGCTAAAGCCAGCTCTGGGTGCCTGACAAATCCCAGCTCAGAGCATTGCCACACAGTCAAGTCCGCTCTCTGCCGAAATCCCCCCACTGCACCTCCCCCCCTACAACGTAAAAGCAGACATATTTCCGATGCGTGTCCCTTTAAGCTCTTCTTATGCAACTTCACTGACCCACCGCATGAAGCGAAAGGGGATCCGAGAGGGAGCGTGACACGACACACGGCGCATTTCTCTAAATGACAGACGAATAGTAAAGGATGCGGGCTGAATGTGGGGAGGGAGGGAGGAAGCGGCTCCGTAGCGTGGGCCCGGCGTTGTTTGTTCGGGCCCATCTAACCGAGAGAACCTCTACAAACGTCCGGGCTCCTCTCGCCACGCAGCTGGGGGAAGACCTTGAACGTGAAATGGTTTCGAGCAGATTGTCTCCTAATTGCTAGAAGATGTGCAGGCAGGTGTAACCGGATCCCTGCGGCCACTTGGAGAAAGGGAGACGGAACGAGACGTGTGTGTGTGTGTGTGTATTTACTCAGTGGCCACATTTCTTTTCTTGCCAGGCATTGTTAGTCAGGAGAGCGTGGCTCAGAGACAGCCGAGCAACAACACGACTAATAGGTTAGCTCTTAATGTAGTCCGGCTCTGAAGACACCGGGCCCTCCGGTCTCGCTCCGCAGCCTCTGCGTAGGGGGGGGGGGGGGGGGGGTCCGACACACTAAATGTCAAGGTTATCTGCTTGACTTTCTGACTGATCGCACGTCTCAACTCACCTGACATTTATCACTCGTGCCGTTTCATTTTCCAAAAGCCCCCCCCCCCACCTCCGCGGTGAACCCGAACCACGGAGCCCAGGCTCTTCTCCCGCCAGCTCCTGAACATAAGGTCGCCAACACGTCGAGCGAACGTTTTACGAGAACGAGCCAATCATTTCATTTCAGGACACGGGCTATTGTAGCCAGTGGCGATGGAATCGGAAAAGCTGGTTCTGTATTCACAACATGACGGCGAGCAGATACCGCCGCGTTCGCCGGGTTCTGACTATCCAAACAGAGTAATGGGATTCACTTGGAATACTTGTCATTTTAATTGAAATCGTATCATTTTTTAAATTTTATTTCAGCGGTGGGGGGGGGGGGGGGGGGGAGACGGTTTTTAAACATGTACGCGGATAAGCATTGAGGATCTATTTATATTAATTGCATTCCCCCCCTCCATCTTTCTCTTTGCCTCAGTAATACAGACGTTTATCTGCAATGCAAAGCAGGGAAAGTCTGCTTTCCCAGTGAGTATGTAATTAATGCCGTTTCCAAAAAGCCACTCCACATGGAAAACAGGCCCCCGATGCTCAAACCGTGCGCATTACAGGGCCCTCGCAACAACACTCTCCAGTCTGTGTTTAGATTCCCAAACTAATTCATGTAGAATACATAAATAAATCAACGTTTCATACCCACTCCCAACCATTACATTTCCCTTCCTTTGCTGCACTTTTCAACTAATCCATTAATATTTATGACAACACTAAACATTTAAAATAGCCACGTTTAAACAATAAGGCAGTGCGTGCACTTACATAAGACCAAATCTGACTTCAAAAAAAGCCTGTTTTGTTTGTCCAATATACCCCCCCCCCCCCCCTGTAAACCCCTCCTCCCTTTCTCCATAACAGGTTTTGGAGGACAATAAAAAAGAACCGACTGTAAGAAAAACAAGAAGAAAGCAAAGTTATTAACTGCGAGCAGAGATAGACGAGAGGGGGCTGTGAAGCAGGACTGATGATGGAGGGAGTGGAGTGAAAAGGGGGAGAAGGGGTGGGGGCACAAACAGATGGAGAGAGAGAGAGAGAGAGAGAGAGTGTGAAACATAGAAGAGAGGTAAAAGATGGAGAGAGAGAGAGAGAGAGAGAGAGGCGGGAGCAGAGGGGAGGGGGAGGTTGCAGGAGGTGCAGAGGGGAGGGTAAACAGTGCCCCAACCAGGCGGTCCGGGCGCTCCGAGCCTGGTACAGAGGGGTCATGCCCCCCCCACCCCCCTCCCCTCCAACCCGGCGAGGTCAGCTCGGCTCTGCCGGCCTGACAGCTTCCGTTTGCTGTGTGCTCGCCGTTTGTTTGGATTCCCCCGGCCTCGCTTCGCCGGCAGCTTACCAACAGATGGCTAAAGACAGGCCTCCATTCAGAGGATCGCACCGAGGAAGAGTACACACAGGACGCACACAAAACACACAAGACGCGCACAAGACGCAGCGCGAGCATGCAAATGACGTGGAGTTGCACACGCTGCAAGGAAGGCTTGCCCCAAAAACAGCTCTTTTATTTGCAAAAAAGAAGAAGATAAAATCATGCAAAACACACGAGACAACAACGCGTGAGACGCACACACACACACACACACACACACACACACACACACACACGCAGCGTGTTGTTGGTTCTACCAAACAACTTCCCGGGATGATTAAATAACCCCACAGATCTGAGTGAAAAGCGTTTCCGTCCCCCTCAACATTATTAAAAGGAATACTGTGTTTATTACAGCTTTAGTGCGGTGTAAACTCATAAACACCCTCCCCGAGTACAAGAGGAGCTGTCAGCTAAATATTGTTCCTCTCATGAGTCGCTCTTCCGCCTCAATTACGCCTTTCAACTTCCCGAGCTCAGTATGATAAAGTGGCAGTAAAAATCATTCACATTAATACACCATTGTGCATCTGCTGCTAAAGGTAATTAAAGAAGTAAATGACTCATAAGAATAGACATATTAGCCACAAAATGAAAGGCAACTGGGCTGCCTCATGAAAATATGTACCATTAAGATACTGCATTTTCATATTGGGGTAATCAGCTCCACTAGCCTGATGCTGATTTAATCCACTCCAGTGGAAAGTCTATCAGCGCACAGCCGCGTGTCACCGTCTGCCCGCCAGGAGCCGGGCGGTTTCGGCTTCAGCATCGCCGGCGAATGGCTCTACTAAAAGGAGGGAGGTCACACGCAGGCAAATCAGAGGAGCAGTCGGCACTTCGGTGTCATTTAGAGGCAGATGGAGAGAGAGAGAGAGAGAGAGAGAAATAAAAGAAGAAAAGTATGGGAGTGAGAGGAGGATAAAATGAGCTAAAAAGAGAAGAGAGGGTGGGGAAAAAAATAAATAATAGGATCTGGGAACGATGCAGCGGGCAGATCTCAGCAGCCCGCCTCTCCCTGACCTTAGCTCTTCTTCCTTTTTTTTTTTCTGAGCGCATGATGCCTCAGGATGCCCACCACTGAATACAGCGATCATATCCGTCAAGTTGATAAAGTGGGAGCGAGAGAGCAGAGGCGCGCCAACTGTGCCGGGCGCTTAGGCGAACTGTTAGAAAACACGCACTGCACCCCCTATCCCCGATTGCCTCTGTGTTGGAAGCGTTGCATCACTTTGTAGCAGGGTGAGAGGGGGGGGGGGGGAAAGAAGAAGAGAGTTGTGCTTGGGAAAATGGGCGCTTCCAAAAACCCAGCGTGAGACCTAGAATACTGTGAGCGGATTTTATCATGCGTGAATGATATTGTTTAGAATGGGAAGCTGGATCCGTTCTGGTCTCATAGACGAGAGGACTCAACATTATTGCTACACCCGGGACGACCGGTAAACCCCCCGCCTAAATCTTCCAATTTAGTCGTGGTGAATATAGATGAATGCGGTCGACGTGCCGCTATAGAATAGCGCCGGAGGAAGAGGGGGCGGGGGAGGGAGGGATGCGAGCGGCGAGTACAGCCGCGGCCACAGAGCGCCACGCTGCTCGGGGGGGGGGGGGGGGGGGGGGGGGCTTCGAAACTGGCGGCCCCGCGTCGCCGGCTGACCACTCTCCGGGCCTCGGTGCCACGGGGCGCGTTGATTAACTCGGTGTGTGGGGATGCAAAAGTAACTCATGGAGATGAATAATCCCACTAATCAGTACGGCGCACAACAACAGAGCTGCCCAAAGCTCATTGTGATTGGAAATGACATCCGGCCCCCAAAAGAGCGGGCGAGTATCTTCTCAAAGTATCATCCGTTTCATCCAGACATTTTTTTCTTCGTGCACCTTGCATAAAACAAACGCAGCCTTTATAGTCAGGCTTTATGTGGTTTTCCACTGTACATCTTTTCCCAATGATACTCACTGCCTTGAACTGTCGTGACCTGAGACACAACACAACATGAGCTGCCAGGGGAGAATTCCCAGTGTGTGCGTGTGAGTGTGTGTGTGTGTGTGTGTGTGTGTGTGTGTGGAGCGAAGGAGAGGATTTTCTATAAATCACAAGGCCAGTCCAATTGGCTATGGATTGAGTTGCAGCGGGGAGAGACAGCTCCCTGGGAATAGCAGTGTCTCTGTTGAAGTCATTCCAAGATGGGTAATACGATCCTATGCCGCCAGGAATAAAGAAAGGGAAGAGAATAGCAGGAGAGAGAAAGAAGAAGAAAAATAATCGGATCTGCTCCGGCCATAAAGAGGAGTAATCTTCAGCAGGGTCAGACACATCACCCGTCACACTGGACCGTAATGTATTATAGTCTCAGAGGCAGGTGACGTGACACATGGGGGGGCCTCCGATGGGTTTTTCTTTGGGGAGGTTGGGGGGGTTGGAGTGATTTTTTATTTATTTTTTATTCGAGGATTAAACCAAAATAATCTTTATTGACATCATAGGAAGGTGTGTGAGAAAGCAAGGGTTTCCCAATTCTGGTGCCAAGGAAGAGGAAGATCTTCACTCATTCTGGTGGCGCCGTGACATAAATGCGCTGCATCTCCACTACATGGTACGACACGGCTCTACTCTACTCTACTCTACTCTACTCTACTCTACTCTTTTGTTTGGGGTGTTCTATTAGCGAGGTAGTACCTGGTGCTTTCTCTTGGTACCAGACGGGTCAGTGACATCCTACACAAACCCATCATTTGGGTTAAAACGAGCTGACGTCAATGGCGTCAATGGCCGCACTGTTGTTTATCCACCGGACCGAGAAATGTACGCAAAATGACGGCCGTACAACATTGCAGACGTTCCTCTGTGTGGTTGCTGATGAAAGGATTGCAATATTACGGAGTTTCGCAATGGCGATCGGCTAAGAATCTCACCTGTAGGGGGCACTAAAGGAACTGGGACTCACTGTATAATACGAGCAAAATCAAAGCGGTTCAGCATTGAAACGACAACTGGTTTACATTACATGCATTCAATGTATTTAACACAACTGCCTAGTAAATGGCGATGTATTTGTATTTAGTGGTGAGGGCGTGTACATGGCTAAAAAGGGAAAGACAACGCGTTAAGGTTACGCAATAAAAAAAGTTGTGCCTTCAAATCCAGTGTCGTCAATGTAGCTGCGCGCTAGTTTGTTTAGTTCAGGCTTCCTGCTACATTATCTCAACTTCATCCCTCTCAAGCACTTTGTGTGAATGGATGAAAGTGGCACGGCAGGCGTTTTCCATGCTGTTGTTTAGATGCAACATGTTAACTGTTAACGCCCCTTGAAGCTGCAGCCAGTTTACATAACTCACCTGTTGACGATATTTCTGCAGTGATCTGCACTAAACCCTGTCCTGTGACAAAACAACTGTCAAAGAATGAAAGTAAAAGAGTCAAAGGAGGAGCTAACCAACACAATTAACACCCGTTTAATGACAAATCCAGGATTTTGAGTCGCTCTCAACGGATCCATCTACAGTTTCCACTGAAGATAAAATCTCGGGCCATCAGAAGTACACATTCACAGTTCACAATTCAGAGTGTTTATGGACTAACAACTCGTGAAATAAGTCCTTTGGGCGTAAGCACTTTTTTCCAAACCACCTCAAGCTTAATTAACATGCGAAGTGCAGTGCGGAGGCGGAATTGGACGCCCTCAATCTGCCGGAGCCACCTTCAGCTTTAGGCGCTGAGACCTGCAGGCTTCAATAAATGTCGCAGGAGGAGATGATCACAACTCAAATTAAGTTATGCGCTAAGCTTGAAAGGCTTACATAAACATGTGATGAAAATATTAAACAACGACAAACGTGGAGAAAAAAAAAAAACCCATGGCAAAAAAAAAAAAAAGAATAAAACTGATGCAACTTGGAAACCATTTGAATTAGTGCAATTGTGTGAATAATATGTCCAGATGTTGAATTTTCATTGATGACTGAACATTGCATATATACAATAAATCACCATCACTCCCTGCTTCTTCTTCTTTTTTTCTCCAGAGGGAGGCACTTAGCAGCAGTTGGTGTGAATAAGAGGTAAAAGTAAAATGCAGGTGGCAGAAGTAGCCCAAACAACAAGCTCTGCAGGAACCAAGGGCATGTGGGCTATAGAGCTGCTGGGGCGGTGGGTGGGGGGTGGGGGAGGAGGGGAATGACAGACTGCTGTTCAACTCCATTAGCTGCTATGTGAGAGGGGTGCATCTAGCAGCACACGACCTGTGAAGAATCTTAGATCTCACTCTATCTTGGAATGGGGACTGCCGCATTAATTCTGGGAAACTGTAATCTCTCAAGCAAATCAAATTACTCTCATTAAGCGCAAGAAGAAAACTGCCTCTGTAATAAGTATGTATAAAAAGTATTTATTACCAATAATCACCCCTTTAATATGAGCCGGCTTACAGCGGCTTTTATTTTTGCTGATTAAGTTTAAAAAATGGGGGAAACAAGGAAGGGCACATGCTCACGGACGCATGGACGTGGCTTTCGCACACACACACACACAAGCAAACACACACACTCATGCACACCTCATGGACTTTATGAGAGTGGTTGATACAGTGATTAAAGGGGAGGGTAGAGGGACACAGTGCTTGAGGGCCTTGGAGAGGACGTGCCTCGCCTAGTCATAAAAACACACCTCTGTCTTTAAGCCAGCACCAGAATGGCTCTCAGCGGGTTCACTCGGAGGTGAACCGCTAAAAGGATTTACATGCAAAGCAGCACATGTCATCGCCCAGACAGCGCGCCTGCACACGTAGCGTTGCACTGCGACTTGGCGTGCGCCCACTGTACGCCGCATTCTCGCAGCGGCGTGCGAGGTCGGCGGCAGGCCCGACCCCGACGGCCGCCGCCGCTCTCTGAACAACGTTGTTTCTGAAATGCACACAGCTGCTACAGAGCTCTTTTTTTCTTCTTCTCCTCCGCAACCATTTGCATAATTTGTGTACGTACAAGCCTAACTACTCCACCAAACAGCCAACAGTATGTTAATGTTATGCATTATGTTTTTTTTATGAACAGTAAATACAGCTAAATAGCATCGTGGGTTTGACGACTCTGGTGGGAGGTGAAGTCTTTGCTCTTCTTCCAGGATATGACATCATTCCGCCGCGCGCAGGCTGTAAACTATAATTGCCCTGCTGGTAAATGGAAGAGACGCAGATGTCCTCCAACCCGGTTTCTACTATTTGATTCTTTATTCATATAAACCAATTAATTACATCAGGGGAAAAAAAAGAAAAAGAAAGAAGAAGCAAAAAAAGACAGTTAACAAAAACACATCAAAATGTGTGATAAGAACGATTTGCCTCTACAAAATCAATTAGGACGGAGGGTCAGTGGGTCATTCATTTACTGGTTCGGCATAATTACCTGTTTTTCTTCCCCCTCATTTACTTCTTTGTTCATCTGGGACACGGATGTCCCCGCAAACCAAAAGAACGCGTTGCTTTTTTAATTTTTATTATTCAAATTAAACGTCGATTCCTGAGAGAAATCGTCGACAGACTACAAAGCTAATGTGTTCCAAAAAACAAACTCCCCCTGAAGCAAAAATGGAGGAGATTCCATTAGATGTCAGCCTACATACTGTATATTTCTATCGGACTCGCCCAATCAGGTAGGAAATAAATAAATCCCAATGGAAATCACGGTTTGATCTTGTGGAATATGAATTATGATGACACGGTGCCTCCACCTGACACGAGTGCTTGGCAAGAGGACAGGTTGCGGCAGACTGTTGCCCCCGTGGCTACAAATCTCTGCCGCTCTTCTTTGACTGTCTATCAAAAGAGGCTGTCTTGTCTGCTGCTCACAGTGGGTAAAAGGGGCGGGATCATGGCCGACTGCAGACGTAAAAGACATTCATACGCGGCATGGCTCCTATATAATGTAGAAGGTGCTGTTCCTTTAACAGGCAGGAGCATTTATCATAGTCAACTCATAAAAGCAGACTTGGTTAATCCGCCTGCAGAATAGCACATTAACACTTTGTAAACATCCACCCATGAAGATAATCATGTGCCCGCTTGCTTGCTCCTGCTCAGGTGGTTAAATTAGACTGAACACATACTGTCCACGTATTAATAAATAGAGTGGCGGGTACCATTCATTTTCCCTCACTCTACTTTACCTTTAAACAAAAAAATTAAAATGATCCTCTTCTCTCCAGCCAGAGAGGCTGCTGGGATACGCCAGGACACGCAGCTGTAGTGTCTAGCTCAATGGCCCTACAGGCAATGCAGAGGCTCAGAGGCCCACACGTGGAACAAGTCATTCAAAGACCTGGAATCGACCTGACACAAGGCACATGTCTGTGGGCAAAACGTTAGATTTAAAAGACCATCAGTAATACTTCACTAATATATATATATATATATATATATATATATATATATATATATATATATATATATATATATATATATATATATATATATATATATATATACATATACTACTATATATATACTACCGTTCAGAAGTTTGGGGTCACCCAGACAATTTCGTGTTTTATTTATCAAATGAGTTGCAAAGTGAATAGAAAATATAGTCAAGACATTGACAAGGTTAGCAATAATGATTTATATTTGAAATATTAATTTTGTTCTTCAAACTTTGCTTTCATCAAAGAATGCTCTATTTGCAGCAGTTTTATAGCTTCTCTCACTAGCATAACTGTTTTTAGCTGTGCTAACATAATTGCACAAGGGTTTTCAAGGGTTTTCAAGGGTTTTCTAATCATCCATTAGTCAATGTACCATTAGAACACTGGAGTGATAGTTGCTGGAAATGGGCCTCTATACACCTATGTAGATATTTCATTAAAAACCAGACGTTTCCACCTAGATTAGTCATTTACCACATTAACAATGTATAGAGTGTATATCTGATTAATTTAATGTTATCTTCATTGAAAAAAACAGTGCTTTTCTTTGAAAAATAAGGACATTTCTAAGTGACCCCAAACTTTTGAACGGTAGTGTATATATACACATATATATATATATACATATATACAGTGCAGTGTAATAAAGTCTTGCCTCAGACTTGCATGAACAAATCTGTTGATGCGGAAGTGTTTTAAATGATACGCTTTTCGGCAACGTTTCATGTGAGAATGCGCCCGAATAAATACGACTTGGATTATACTGCAGGAGCTGTGTGAGAGTAGGTCTGGATATAGCGCTGCTGTTGTTGATGTGCCCCCTCCCCATTTACTTCAAGGTATCAAATCTTTTCTCCATGTTCATCTCCGCCAGGAGGATCGCGCACCTGTGTGTCTGTCCACGGCTAGTCTCGCATTCTGCGCTATACTCCGGGTGCCCAGTCGGAGCTGCACGCTCAAGGACCTCTCGTGTTCGCCGTGACTCAGACTTTCTCAAAACACCTTTTTATTGCCGCCATTGAACGCCCGCTAACTCCTCACTCACGACTCTTAACCGGCCCCCGCTGCTCTGAGGCTCACTGTTATTGTTTTGGATGGTGCGTTCGGCTAACCGCTAACCGCTAACAAAACTACCAGTACGCACACTGCTGGGCCTCGGCGATTACAGCCGATTGCCTTATTATTTTTTGCTGGAATGAAGTGTGTTTTTACGAAGCCCAATGGTGTCTAGACTGGAGGAGGGGGAGGGGTCATGTTCATTCAATTCGCACAATAAAGCAGTGGTGAGTCCAGACACACCAGGAGACCAGGACATCTGCCTTCTGTCGAGTGCACCTTTCTAGTTTCTCTCTTCACTGTGGAGGCATCGAGAAAAACAAAGTATTCTTTAAGGATTCGAGGTAACGCGGCGGGGGTGAGTGATTGACATACAGACGGGTCGTTTTGTGGGCGAAGCCCGCCTTTGACTCAACAATGAACCATTTCAGAAGCATACGCCCGTGTTGAAAAAAACACCGTGTTTTCGTTGCATGTGTTCCTGGCTGCGTAGGGAGGCAGGCAGTCGAGGAGAAGCCTCAGGAGAAGCACCGAGCACGGGGCGATTGCGATAATTGACCGAATTTCTGCCGCCTCTGGGTCCCCCGTCCCCTCCAAATCCCAGCGGCCCCGTTTTCAATTTAACACAGAAGGTTGACCAGATTTCACTCATTGCACGGCTGAGGCACATCTTTGACACTTTCACATTAGAAGCACAGCGTTCTACTGATTAAAAAAAAAAAAGAAGCCTTCCCCTCTGCCTCTCTCCATCTCCTGCTGTACGGGCGAGAGGTAATGTGAGATGGGTGTCCATTTCCTGTCCCTCCGTCCCCAAGATCCCCCCACACACCAAATCAACCACAAATAACTCGCAGCCTCCTGCGCCTATCTTGATTTCACAGCAAAAGATAAGGACACCATTTATTGTTTTCATTGAGCTTGAGTGCAAAGACAGAGTGCACAAAATGACTCTCAGATCGAGATAAATACCACAAATCGCTAATTCGATCCGTCTTCAATGCCGGTGCTGTTTTGAAGAGAGAGGGGGGGGGGGGGGGGGGGGGGGGGGCACTGTGAAACCGGAGTCTGGTGGTGCGATATCGGCTGGAGGACCTCATCAGATTGAGAAGAAGAATCTAACTGTAACTCGAGTCCGAATTCCCTTCGGAGAGCCAGAGAGCCGGTACAATATGGCTGCGTGTTAACGTTTCGCTTGCCTCCTCGAGAGCCGCGGTCGAGGCCGATTGGAAAGAGAACGGACCAAAACGCGCATCACAATGCGGCCTCTCGGGATCGACGACGTGACACAAAGGAGGGCTGGGAAAGAAGGGGAGAAAAAAAGGGAGTTTGCGAGGTGCACGTGGGGAGTGCAGCGCTGCCGCTGGTAGAGCCGGCGCGGTGGTTGCAGGGGGCTGAGGAGTATTTACTGATGTGGTTATCTTGTCCTGTGACAGGCAGGACCACTCAATCAGCCGGCGTGGCTCAGGCAAGCGTTACGCGCACGTCCCCGTACTTCTGGGGAGGAGGCGTCAGCCAAGCCAAATCTGATCAGCAAATGCAGTTCCCCTGTGCCACAGCAATCTGAGATGAAGATGATATTATGTGGAAGTGAGCAAAGTGATGGAGACAGCGCGGGGAGAAGCAAAGAACGACAGAGAGAAAGAGAGAGAGAGAGAGAGAGAGCGAGGGGAAGGTGGAAGCTCCTCTCCGGCTGGGCTTCTTAAAGGCGAAGTGCCTCGCTGCTGGAAGGTGGAAGGGAGATGGCCACGCTGCTTTAATAAGAACCTCGCAACACCCTCCCTTTACCAGATCAAAGAGCCGAGCATTTGTATGCCGGAGACGGTCTCGCGTTAATTATCAAAAACTGGAATTAAAAAATATAAAAACTTTGTCCGTCCGGTGGAGTTACAATCCAATTAAAAACACAATCCTGGCAGGGACCGACTGACATCTCTAATGATTCCTTTTAAAAAATTACTGGCATGTATATGTTATTAAAAGGTTACGAAATTTTTTTTTGCATTTGGCGAAGGAGGGAAAAATAAATATAGTGTTGAGTGTGCAGATAAGAGCTCAATAATTAGAGTGGTGGAAAACATTTGAAGAATAAACCTGGACTAGTTTGCTTCTTCCCCTGCTGCCCTAAAGATATTTTACATTATTCAATCCAAAATACCATCTTTCTGATTCTAACTTTTTGCATGTTAATGTTTAATAAGAGCCCTCGGCTATCTATGGGCACAATTATTAGATATCCGCAGAGAGAAATTGAAAAATTAATCACACTCAATTTTGTACTTCTCTGATCCATTGGAAATGGCTTTAAAAGCTGTGGCTTCTCCCTCCTGTCACCGTCTAAACATTCAACCCGCTGCCAGACATGGGGTTGCTGGTGCAACGGAGACAATTGCATCAATGCGGCAATTAACTGATTATTCATATGTTGGCGCCTGTCCCGATGCATCGCAACAGATGTATAAATAAGCCTGTTGTGAGTGGTAGCAGACATCTCCCTTTGCCTGGCATATAGGGGATGAAAAGTTGTTTCCCGTGGACGTTGTGTCAATAGGTGCAGACAGGAGAATATGTCTCTGCGGGCCCCCGAGCACACGTCTGCCACGCTCCCTGAATTGCATATAGTGTCCTAATAGGATGCATATTCACTGGCAACAGTTGCAAATACTAAAATTGCTCAGACCAGGTGCAGTTTCCCATCCATACAACTCAATTATCCATGCGTGGGCCCTGTAGGTTCTCAATAATCCTTGTTTTGGTCCTCGCCATTACTGTATGCAATCTATGCTAATACAATGTCCGGGGTATAAAATATGCTAATGTGCAGACAAAACGGCATTAAGTTTATGGTTGACAGGGGGGTGTATTCCACACTATCAAGTTTCCTAAGTGGCAATTTTAGCTTTTGAAAGCATGCAATAAGGTATTATGCAGAGTGATGACTAAAATTCCAGGACTGCTTAAATACTGCTGCGTAAGTTCGATGCTCTGTGCTTTCCCCTGAAGCCGTTCCACCAGGCGATGGCAATCTCATGCACATATGTGGATCAAAAAGAGACTTTCCTTTTTTCTTCTCTTTTTGTTGTTAACACTGATCTACAAAAGCACTTCCACAGACAGCATCAACCAACACGGTTCGAAGAGGAATACAAACCGAGAGCAGCGACGTGCCACACATATCAATGCTGTCGCACAATGTCAGCTAATGTGGAAAAATGAACTCGTGGAAATAGAAATGATCGGTCGAATGTCAATGTCCGTCTCTTTTTTAATCCGACGACCACCCATCCATCCATTTTCAATACCGCTTATCCTCATTAGGGTCGCGGGGGCGCTGGAGCCTATCCCAGCTGACATAGGGCGAAGGCAGGGGACACCCTGGACAGGCCGCCAGTCCATCGAGGGCACATGTAGGGACATACAACCATTCACTCCCACATTCACACCTATGGGCAATTTAGAGATCAATTAACCTGCAGCATGTCTTTGGACTGTGGGAGGAAGCCGGAGAGCCCGGAGAGAACCCACGCTGCCACGGGGGAGAACATGCAAACTCCACACAGAAGGACCGCTCCGACCGGGAATTGAACCCACGGCCCTCTTGCTGTGAGGCGACAGTGCTAGCCACTACACCACCGTGCAGCCGACGACCACGTAAAAGTCAAATCAAAAAGGCAAATTCAGACCATCACTGCAGTAGCAGCGAACGCCAACAAACGGGTTGACTGCGTCTTGGCCTCAAACCCAGTCCACCTAAACTGGTTGATGCATTGGTTTCACCAGTATTTTTTTTTTTATTCTTACGAGCGTCCATCCAAGGGACATTACTTGTGTGTTTTGTGTGTCTGAGAACAAGACGAGTGATGGATCTTGCGTGCTCTCCATCTGCCTCCCAGTGCACTCCTGTAGGACTTACTCAATTTCCTCTACCATGCTTCAATCCCGCCCGCCCGCCCGCCCGCACCCCCCCACTCCACGCAATCCCACAAACACACAAAGGCCGTGCACACACACACACAAGAGAGCCCCCCGCTCAGAATGGCCTCCTCCCTAAACAACTCTTTCTTTAACATCTGCCCAGAAGCGGAACTGCTGCCTTTTTGTCCACTCGTTGTCTCCTTAGGCATGCCATCCGGCTCTAATCAAGCAAAAAATGGTCATAAATATTTCTTTCTGCTAGATTTCACATTCACATTTCACGCAGGGACATGATATCCCCCCCCCCTACCTCCGGGGAGCACCTAATGCAAAAAAACCAGTTACTTATATTCAAGACTCATGTTCCTTGAGTCAAATGCAGGACATATTCCCCCCGCTTGCATGGGAAGAAGAAAAAAAACCAAGGGAAATAAAAAGGGGGGCTAGGGGGTGGGGGAGAGAGACATAAAGGACGGTCTTATTTTCTGTGCCATTTGCCGGCGAGTACTTTCACAGCCATCCCATTACATCATGTCAAAGATTGTAAACAAGCAAATAACAACAGCGCATCAGAGGCCACAGCGAGGGAGCGGCACACATTGCCCTGCTCCGGAGGTCTCTCTCCAACTGAGGAGGAAGAAAACATTGGTTCTTTTTACTGTCCATATAAATAATGTACATCTCCTTTTTTTCTTTTCTTTCTTCTTTCTCTTCTTTTTAGTAGGCGAAAAAAAAAGGTTGCGCGAGGATTTATATGAACCATTGTCTCCGGCCCGGCTAAGTATTTATGGCACATGCCATTCACGGGCATGCGGAGGTGCCATCACTGTTATTTATGACGAGACATCCCATCACGGCATATCATTCCCTAAATGGTATACAGCTATTCGCCAGTGAATGCCGACCTGTGCCATTTTTCTCTCAAATAGAGGCCATGTCACTGCTGAGCGCGCAGGGGAGGGGGGGTTGTTATTAATCACTGATATATACTTTGATGGGTGAATACACGTCAAACAATCAAATTTACTCTAAGAGACCTGTACATGGTGCGGCTGTCCACGCATATTTACTTCAATGAAGGCTCATTTGATCACCAGCACCGGCCGTTTGTCATATTCCGCCCCGCAAACTAAAAGAAAAACAGAGCTGTCAATTTGATTTTTTCCCCCTGTATCACAGAAAAAGGAATATACACCGCACACGCGTGCTGTTATGATAACGGAAATGTCATTACATTCCCATGGGTTTGAATTCTATCAAATAATAATATTATTAGTATATTATTGTCAACTTGGCGACATTGCCCATGGGTCAATTGTTTCCAATACAGTCCGCAAGGGCCAAATTGTGTGTGTACATGTTGTGTATATCTTGATGGGTTCTATAATATGTGGCACACAAACGTACTGTTCATCATTTACAAACATATCAACATAAATGTGTAGCTAAAGAAGAAAAACACCATCAATAACGTGCAAATTGTACATTGATTAATAGAAAAGTACATTCAAAAAGGTCCCATAATGTAGAACATTGAGATGTCCATGTCTTCTTTGACAATAAAGCATGTCTACTGTCCAACTAACAAATACTGTGAAAGTATCAAAATGCTCAACCCGTTGAGGGAGTCACAGTATTCAGACGCCGTGCCTTTAAACGAGCCGTCGGGACTGTGGCCAGGTGGTGATGTCACAACTATTATTCATTAATCGGTGTCACTAAATCCTGTGTAGTTGACACACACACACACACACACACACACACACACACACACACACACACACACGACACACATACACACACACACCGAGTCACCCGGCTGGGGAGACGGCGACAGCGCGGATGTGGAGGACCTGAAACCGTGGACCAATCAGAGCAGACTGGGCTTTTTCCGAGAGGGGGGGCTTAAAGAGACAGGTGCTAAAACGTAGCGGTTCAGACGGCGGGTGAGTACAGGTTCATTCAGACTGACAGCATGAGAAAATCAATGTGTTCATTAATAGTAAGGGGCGCACAATTACTAATTCTATCTGCGACTATCACAGCATCATCCAGCGTGTGTTGTGTGATTGCATTGTGCCGAGCTATGCAGTTTACGACCAACTATTAAACTAATCATCTTCTGTAGTTTGCAGAACTAACTTCAGTAAAAAAAAAAAGTGAGGTAAAATAAAAAATAAATAAAAACTCTTAAGCCACCTTATCCCAGTTTCATCAGTCAGCTCACCTGTTTAAATCTACTCTTTAAGCCTGAGTCCTCTTGGAGCTGAGGCATGGGAGGGGGGGGGTGGGGTGGGGTGGGGGGGGGGGGGGGGAGGGTGTTGTCTGAGGATGCTCTGGGGAGCAATATGTGCAGTCTGCGTGCTAACAAACAGCAGCAGGTGGGAAACAGGCGTTTTGCTACCGTCACATCACCTACACATTGTAACCCCAGCAACCCCCCCCCCCTCGCCACCCAGGACACCCAGGACTGCCAGCTCGGATGTCTATTACCCGCATTGTGTCAAGAGATTATGAATAAGATATAGAAGCCGGGCTCGCTACAGGACTTTCACATTAGCCTGGCTGCGTAGGCGATGCCCCCCTCTATGCATACACGTACACAAGCGCTTCCACGCTCGTGCACACGCACTGACCTAAACACTCGTGCTCGCGAGTTCCAAAAGATGCCTTAATCTGCAACGAGGATTAGGGTTTATTGAAACAAATAAGTGTTTTAAGAGCGAGACAGCCCCGGTTTCAATTTCAATAGCTCATTTAACCCTTATCTGCCCAAATCCTTGGGGTCCATTCTATGTTAATTGGATCTACATTGCACGAGCATTGGGGGTGTTAACAAGCACAGCCTATGAATATTAATTACCCTGAAGTTTTCTGCACAGGAAAGACTTCACTGATACATATTAATTCTGTGAAGTTTTTTAAAGTAGTGCTCTCATTAAAAATGAATAGGCCATGCGCTTGAATGTTTTCCCAGGAGGAGTTGTGCATCCTTAAGTCTATCCCTAATAAACTGGGTCAGATTGGCTATCCTTAAAGAATAGCTCCTCCACAAAACGGCATTATTATTCAACTCAGTGTAAACATTCCAATCGCGTGAAGAAAGGCTCTTTGTTTTTTTTCTTTCTTGGAACAGTGTTTTGACAATGGCTATTAAAGCCAGTCATGTCTGAGCGCGTACTTTCCCAACCACAGTCTCCGGAGGCCCTGTTAAAACGGTTACTTATTTACAACACTAAACACACAAGTTGTTCAGCTAAACAGCACAAAATTACTCTGTGTGTGTGTGTGTGTGTGTGTGTGTGTGTGTGTGTGTCTTGATGTGGCGCGTTCAGAGGCCGTTGTTGGCACTGCTTTAAATAAAACATTGAGGATGCATTAGTCCTCCTGCTCGGCGAGGCTCCTCTCTAAGCCACTTAATACTGAACTGACGGGGACGTGTTTCCCCGTCTGCCTCCAGCCAGCTGCTTCAGACACCTGCTCAAAAGTTTAGAGTCGCCCACTTCAGCACAAACGCGCAGCCATCAAAGACCATCCGGGCGCCACACAATGAGAGCTACTTCACTCTTCCCTAATGATACCCGCATGCGCTTGCATCATTTACATTGGAGGGTGGGGCGGGGAGGAGGAGGAGGGGGGGGGGGGGGAGGGGGGGGCATTTGTGCACACGCCCTCCAGAGGTTTCACTCGCGCGCACACACATTCTCCGCAGGATGCACGCTGTCAAAGACCTTAAAGACCAGGGTGATGTGATCGATATCGATCAATCTCACGATATGGATTAATTAATAATACTGACTTTAGAGTTTGAAGAGTATTCAACTTAGAACAGAAAGCAGAGGGTTGTTGAGGGTGAAGCACACGTGTTGATCACGCGCCAGAACTGGACTTAAATTAAGAAATTAATGGATTATCTGCACAGTATTTGACTGTATATGAAGTTAAAAAGAATCTTCAATGACAAACAGCAGAGGGCAGTAACACCGCTTGTCGAGCCCGAGGAAGGAGACTTCCGCTTGCTAGCTTCCAGTTAACCCGATGCTAACTCTAAACGGGGATGAAACAATTCACCTGCACGGCTCTTCTAGAACTCCCAAATGCTGTCGGACCAAATCAATCACATTCCAATAGTGAACATTTTCTCGGGGGTTGAGACGCACCAAAATTATTTACAGACAGTAACAGTCGCAACAGAGTAGGCCGCCACGGCGACAAGTGTCTGAGTCGAAGGAAGATTCATCAACGTTATTGCGAACGATTGTGTCGTGGAAACTTCCGTTTTATTCCCAGCCCCATTAGGAATCAGATGGTGCGTTTCCCAGCAACTGCCTTCAGTCGACTGGTCAGCGGTTGCTTATGTTTGCTTATTTAATTTATTTTAATTTGTCATGCAAATATGCACACTGAAACCAAATTAGAAAGGCATCTCTTGGCCTTCTGTCCACGCCGAGCGACTGATTATTTACACAAAATCAGAGCTTTTTACAAACGGGATGAGTCTAAACTTCTCGCGTGTCCTCCAACTCTCACCGCGATCGCTCTTCCTGAAGGACACCGCGGCCGATCACGCGACGGAGGCCGTTCGCCTGCCGTGTATTAAATGCCGTTTAGAGCGCACGAGATTTGATTGACATCTCAGTTTCAGCGGCGCAGGAATTACTGTAAGTAGGTAGCACTTATGGGCCATGACTAAATATTTGTTCGGTCGTCTGACAACGGGAACAGAAAACTCGAGCGCTGCGTTTGGCCGCATCGAAGCACAATGTTGTGTGAGCGATGATGGAGAGCACGAGGGTTAACCGGCTGATCCTCATGTGTGTAATCAGTTTGTTTTCACAACTAATTAGGAGCGCTTAATCATGAAAGAAAATTGCAGAAGTCATGCGATTCAAATGAGACGAACCTGTGGAGCTCAGCTATTGGAAGTGGAATGATTTGGACAAGTCCTCAGAGAGAAGAGCAAATCAAACAAAGTCCATCTGTGAGGCCATGAACAATGTTAGTGTGCGTTGTGTTAATTAAAAGGCGTTACTACCGCATCTGAAAAAAATGATATGTTTGTATTAAACCTCATTGGGGCTCCAGAGAGAGCCGCGTTAAGTCTGATGTCACTCGAGACAAAAAAAAATAAACATAACTAGCATAACACACGCGAATCTCCCATAGAACCACCTACAGTTGCATTGCATCGTGGGTAATGTAGGACGCATAGACTAGAAACATTTTCTAGGAGTGCGACGCTACATCCGTGGCATCGTTTTCACCAACCGATAAAGGTTGATACTTGCATTCACTTGTAATACCGACTGGTGCCTGTCATGTTACTGTGGAAAGTATAACGATTACATTACTCAAATGCACGTCGACACGCTCTCCGCTTTCTTTAAAAAATAAATTTAAAAAAAAATGTTTTTGGTGCTGGAACGAGATGGAAACCAGGACGCGAGGCGAACTCCCGCGATCCCCCCCTCCTGCTGTCCCCCCTTAAGCAACGGTGTGTAAACAGGATGTCGACCCGAGCAACAGTCAACTATTTTAAACTATGGCTTTGGCACCCTGCGCCCCATCGCTCGTCCCGGTCGGAGAGCGGCGGCTGGAGGTAGACTCAACAAAACGGATGAGTTCATGGGCTGGCGGTCTTGGAAGGCATCCACGAGACAAAAGGAGAGGTGCTGGGTGGTTTACCTCCCCAAACCGGGGTGACAAAAGGAGTTAAAGGGTTGTACGTAGACTAAACAGATTTTTTTTTCTGATAAAGAAAAAAATCAAATGCACGGAGCCGTTTTTTAAAAAAGCATTATGATTCAAGAGGAGCTTACGCCGGAGTGAAAACAGTCGGGATATATTCAGTGACACAGGCTTTGTGTTGTTTTTTTTTCCCTTTAATAATTATTCCCCCCTCCCACCCCCGACATAGCAGTGTTCAATTTTCACCTCCATCTGTATGATTATTAATCAGATCACACATCAATTGCCAGAACCAGCAAAGAAATCCAGCCTGTAATAAAACTGTCATGTGCTGTGGTATAAAGACAGATGTTGCCAGTTGTGTGATAACATAATTAAACTGTTCAGTGAGGGATTCCATAAAATTATTCAAATTGGACGAGCACTATCATTTTACCAATAAAGCAATTTAGGGCAATATGCAGTGTCATAACACTGATGTTATCCTCGCCGCCAGATTTTCCAATAAGTTGGAGCCGGTGCTTGGCCTCCTGTGACAACGTAAAGAGTATACATGAAGATACCCGAGCGCTCGGAGAGACGGAGGCCGCGGGGACGCTTCCGGTTTGCACGCTCGCGCAAACCTGTGTGTGGCGCGTGAGTGGGCTCGGCGCCGTGGCTCCGGGCAGGGAGCGCGCGTTCAAGTGGACAATGCACGGCCCGCGGCCATTGGTAAATACAAATAAATAAATTCTTGTTGTGAAACATATATTTCACTCCTGGCGTGTGACTCTCTCTCTCTCTCTCTCTCTCTCTCTCTCTCTCGCCATCAGCTCTGCGGCAGAGATCTGAGGCAGCGAATGCTCTCCGGCCTCCACTCTGACACTGTTAACTCCGCCTCTTCCCCCACTGGACGCCATAAACAAGCGTGCCCTGCTGGCCTTTGGGCCTCCGTTCCATCCGAGCCATGCACGTGTGTTTATACGTGCACTGCGCATTTGTGTGTGTGTGTGTCTCGGGGGGTGCACCTGTCCCGAACACATCCCACCCTCCCCACCCCCGAGCCCAGCTTGGCGGCGGTGGCAAAGACGTGCATTTCCACCTTTCTCGAGCCCCCGTCAGGGGCCGTGTAAGCCCTGCATTATGCAAACAGGAAGCCCTGCGCCCGCTCAGCTCTTTCTGTGGCCAGCGTCCTCTGCGTGTCACTCGCTCCTCTCTGCACACGCAACGCGACGGACACCTCGACCACGCGGGCAGAGAGGAAGAAGAGTAAAAGGAAGAAGAAGAAGAAGAAGAAGAAAAAAAACATAATTGGCTGGCCTTATCTTGCGATATGTAACAAAGATTTTTTTTAAAAAAGGCACTTGTTGGACAAAGCAAGACTTTATAGATGTGTGTGCAATAAAAGAAAAGCAATTATTCATCCCCTGTTTTGTTTCTTATTCTTTTGAGATACTGTTGGGTTGATCTGTACAGTATCGCTGAAGGAAGAGGCAGGCCGGGGTTTTTTTTGCTGAAAAAATCTCTCCAGCTTGATTAAAAGACAGGATATTAATATTTTAAGATCGGTTGTATCAGCTGAAACCAAATTTCAAGTGAAGGAATGTATTGCACGTGTTAAACGTGCGAGATGTTATGAATGCCTCGCTGAAATTGGCCGGCTGGGGGGGGGGGGGCGAGCGTCGGGGGAAGTAGCTGAAGACGGCAGCTAATACGAATACAGAGTCCCCCCCCCCCACCGATATTGTTGTTGTCCCCCCGCGTGTTTGTTTCGACTGCCACGGCAACGCAGCTTCCTGTTGCAGAGTTTATCACAAATCAAAAAACAGGTTATTGCACAAACGCTCCTCTTTCGTGCTGTTGTTTTTGTTGTGTTTGCTCTCCTGCAGTAGCTTCACTTCCTCATGAGGATAACGTTAAAACCACAACTTCTGCACAGAGGCAAACAAAAACACACAGAGAATAAACACGCTTTAGAACACTCAAAAAGCCAACAACACATGTGTTTTGAAAAAAAGAGATGCTATATTCATGTATCTACAAAAAAAAAAAAGAGGAGATACTCATATATTATACACATGCAGCCTGGGAAGAATAAGAAAAAGGCTACAAAACGCACAACAAATGTTTATAAGCAACTAACCGGTTACGACACGACTGAGTTCCTCAAAAAGTGAATTCTCCGACGTCGCCACAGGAAAAAAGAAAAAAAAGAAAGACAAGAAGAGAGACGGTCCCTTCTTTTCGTCCTCCCTTCTTAACAAACAATATTTGACTAACTAATAGAGATGCTTAAATCAAGCTTATGGTCCACTTCCCCCAAATCTGACTAGTCTACAAGATGAATTCCCCTGTCAGGATCAAGATGATCAAACAGATTACAATTATTTCATCCCCCATCTTTATTAATGAGGACTGTCTTTCATAGTTATGTTCACTAATAAGAATAAATGATATGCCACTGCCAGGTTTGTTGTTCCGCGCTCACTCAGGGGACCCTCGCACAATTTGCGCTTTGAGTCGGAGGAAGATTTTTAGATTGATTTCTGCCTCACCTAAAGGGGGGGAGGGGGGTGGGGGGGCATTGGTGGGGGAGAACAAAGAATGCAGAAAAAAAGAAGAACTTTGGTGTGTCAGTTAGGAGCGTATTAGTGCGGGCTGCAAATAAAAAGAAATGAAAAAAAATAACTTAAAAGACAGACTGTGAAATGCCAGAAAAGTTAAAAATTAAATTAAAAAAATCATTTAAAAAAAGTTATCAAGTAATTGAGCGCAGATCGTAATGCCCCGGGGACAATTAACATGGTTCATGGTGCATGAGTGAAAAATCCTGGGTTAGTCTAATGGGAGAATAAAAAGACTGCGTGCCTTTCCCAGTAACACCACCCCTGGTAAGTAGCCTATCAAAGCCCAGCGCCGGGGAGCGGAGAGAGTGAGACGTCTCGTCCTCCGTCCCCATCCGTGTGCCATTTATCACACGCGGCAATTAACACGCCTCCCTTCTGTTTCAACCCCAACCGCGGAAATTAACCACTGGATTTGTTCTAAAGGCATGAGGCAAAAAATAGCGCCGGCTATTTACCACGGCGAGCAAGCGGAGGGGCGGAGACAAAAAAAGAAAAAAGAAAAGCATATGCATTGGGGAGCGTCTGCATTGCTCGTCTTTTTTCTTAAATGCAGAGTAATAGCTCTTTCTGGATGACTAGCAAACAGGGGCCATGCTTGGACGCCTGGCTCGAGTCTAGTTGGGGGGGGGGGAGATGCTTTATTTCCATTCCTTCTTGGTGTTCCATGACATTCTTCTCTCTCTATCTCCTCCCCCACCGTGTGTCAATTCATCAAAAGTTGTAACCCTGTTGTCCTCGCGGGGCGAATCAGAACGTGCCCCCATGGCTGAAGAACGAAGGGGGAAAGTCAACAGGAATTACGTTTCCGCGCGACTGTTTACTCAACTGTGGCCTGCAGTTATTGAAATCTTACCCACGGTTTTGTGTGACTACTGCGGTAATGAATTCAGTATGGCTGTGATTTTCCTCACTGACGACATATGCTCATTTCTGGAGCTGGAAAGAGGAGGAAGAAAAAAGAAATGGGTGGGAGGTGGGGTCTGCTAAGGCCCGAGGAAGTGAAGCACTGAAGAGTGAGGAGCACGCTGACAAAACGCCTTCTAATCACCGATCAGGCTTCCTCCCCTCCGACTCTGTCCCGCTTAATACCCGGAAAAAAATGTGATTAACGGAGGCGCACACCGCGTACTTCTGAGATGACGGCATCTTGGCCTGCATTGCACGTTTGCCCCTCGTACATCTCTCCACTCCACAATTAAAGAAAGCCCGGGTAAAGAGGGGAAATAATTAGAACATATGACTAATCACAATGTAAAAGTAATCACTTGAGAGGTCATGTTACTTGCTATTCAAGTGATACACTTGAAAATTAATGGTTTTTTTCCTCGCGATAAAAACATACGTGCCTGTGTGACAATGTGATTATCGCGATCGTCACGTGAGGCGTCCCGAATGCTCAGTGGTTTCTGTGAGAAAGGCGTCACACGTTGGAATGAGACGTGAATGAGCCGGCTGGTTATCATCCGTTGCGACAACACCGCCGTCACAATATCCCGTCGCCCCGACCGTCGCGGTCGATTCGGCTGAAAAGATGACGAGCGATAACGCCGGATTATCGTCCCTTTACGCGTTACAGTGCCATGCCTTGTTGTTGTACCCCCCCCCACCCCCCCCCCCCTTTTCAAACGCTGATGGATGTGCTGCGACAGCAGACGGCGGTGCATCGTCGGGCCAAACGGCTCCTGACAACGACCCTGGCCCGTCCCGTCGGATGGGCCGAGATAGCACGAGACGCGCTGATCTTTTCAACGCTGCTTCCTTAAACACGCTGTCGCGCGTCACGCGAGGCGCCGACACCGACAGAGAGCTTGTCCGTTTGCCTCACGTCTGAGGTGGCGGGGGGGCGGGGGGGGCCTTCAAATGGCATGAGTGCGGCATTTGCTTTGAGCTGTGTTTACAGCGAGCCTGGGGGTGGAGAACGCCGTCATCCCATTGGATGTCGCCGCTTCTCGACTGTCTCCGAAATCCCGCGGCACCTGCGTACTTAAAATGCGCTAGAACGCCGCGATAAATATTTCACTGGAATGCAGATGCTGCATGCTACGATAAACACGTTCCAAACACCAAACACAATCACACACACACAGACAGAGAGAGAGAGAGCACTTCCCCCTCTTTAAATATTCAAAAAGGGCCTCAATATACATAAATAATAATAATAATGTGTTTATGTACTAGATGTACTTTGAGGCGGTATTAAATATTAAGTGGCACTTTAAGAGGGGGGAAGAAGCCTGCTGTTGACGTGGCTTAATAACAGGTGCGAAAGGGCGGACGGGCCTACCTGGTGCTGCTGGAACTGCAGGAGGTCAGCGGCGGTCACCTCCACCAACGGCGTGGCGCTCTTGGGCCGCCCCTCCCTGGGGCCGCCCTCCGCGCCCCCGTTCTGAATGGCCGCTCCGTTGCTCGTCGCCTCCGTCCCAGATTCTTGCATCATGACTTTTTAAAAGAAAAAAACCTGAGACCGAAAAAAAGAAGAAGAAGAAGACAGGCACAGCTGTTAAAACAGGCGGGCGATGAGGTCGCGTTTCAACTATAAACTCCAAAACT
The DNA here is from genome assembly GCF_009769545.1 of Cyclopterus lumpus. Taxonomy (NCBI): domain Eukaryota; kingdom Metazoa; phylum Chordata; class Actinopteri; order Perciformes; family Cyclopteridae; genus Cyclopterus; species Cyclopterus lumpus. The sequence goes on along the minus strand of NC_046970.1, from coordinate 5,026,704 downwards.
ATAAACATCTGTCACATCCTTCCCACACGGTTTTTACTCTTGTTGCAGGTTTCCCCTGTCGGCCCCGTGTGCTCGTGGCGTACGCGGCGAGGCAAACGCACATGGACGCAGCTCTGCAGAATAATGAACTGCTCCTTTGTTTTGGCCTGCTTTTGCGGATCTCCACACCGGGCTGGAGAGGAGAAGGAGCGGGACTCGAGGTTTTGTTTGTGTTCCCCATTACGGGGTGCGGTGAGGGGGGGGGGGACATCGGGAGAGGAACCCAACCTGCGTTGAGTGAGAGCAGAGGAGCCCAAGAAAACACTGAGCCTCCAAAACAAAACACTTTCTATGGAAATGGATATATTTACTCGCATGGCTCCCAGAAGAACCACGGCAGAATGGCTTTTTAATGGGAACCAGTGCGACCGTGTGAGGCCTGCCAAAGGATCTCCATCAGAAACCGAGCAAAAACAGTCAGGTCCTTCGGGGGCGCTCAATTAACACCAAAATACTGAATATAAATAAACCCTCTTGAGCTGGTGTGGGTGTGTGTGTGTGTGTGTGTGTGTGGGGGGGGGGGGGATGTCTTTCATAACTTATAAAAGGATAATATAATGTACAAATACCTGCAGTCTACTAGTTTCATGAATCAACGGATGGACGGCAGCAATCTGTGTGAAACATTTTACAACCTCTGCTCTGCTTTTGGATGCACAAAAGCCAGACAGACATGATGACTCCACCCCGCTCCTCCTGGACAACCATTCCCCTCCTCTGTCTCTCTTGGGATGAGGGCCGGTGACGCCGGCCTTTTTTTTTTTTTTGCGTGCCTGTATTCCTCAAATCAGTGGGATGATTTACAGCTATTGTGAGTTGGTCGCAGGGCCTCGGCGTCCAGCCCCCCCCAATTCCGGGGAGGTTAATGAATCTGACCAAGTCGGGCAGAAGCAAATTAACTTGGCTGATTAATTATTTATATGAAGCAGAATAAATGCCTTTAAAACACTGGGCCTCATCATGAAAGAAGGTGAAAATGGAACTAAATGCAGATTTATGGTGTTGCATTTAAGGCGTGCAATAGGAGGGGCCACTGCCGGTTAATATGTGCTCAACTACCCGGGTGCAGTGTCTCCCAGGGGTGCAGATCTAAACAAGATGCACACACACACACACACACACACACACACACACACACGCCAGACACCGTGGGGACACACACTCAGGCTGACAGATAGGAAATTGAGGTTGACAACTTGTCACAGAAGAATATTTACGGAGCATAGGTGAGATAATAATCTCAACACGGCCTTATGAAAAAGTAAACAGCGCCGCAATCATAGTTCTGGGGGGTAGCCTCCCAGCTCAGTGTCATCGGGAGCGCTTGTGGACTTCGAGGAGCTAAAACCGAACCGGGTTTACGCCTCCTCCCCTGACGGAGCCCTCCTCCCAGGGAGCGTAGCCGAGTGAGTCATCCGACACTGTGGCCTGTGCCGGTTCAGTTGTGTGTCACCACGCCCCCACACACTCAGGGGCCTGTCTGAGCAGCTTTTGGGCCCGGCACTACAGGCCCCGGTTCTCTGGGCCGGGGCTAGAGCCCCCCGCCGCCCTACCCCGCTCCTCTCTCTCCCTCCAGACAGATGTTGACCCAGCTCACCCCGCCAGTCTGGCACGGCCTCCCTCCATAATGGGATTTTCTAAACAAGGAGCGAGCGAGAGGAATATATACGGGACGCAGCCAGCCACAACTCCATCTGCATGCCTCCGCTCGCACTGGCTCCCCCTTCTGAGACGGCAATTAGAAACACACGTTCTCCGAAGCGAAATGAAATGCCATTTGAAACCAACCATGGGCTGACGTTATTCACCGCCACTTATTTTTCAAATAAAAATGCTTTTTTCCCTTCTTTTTCCTTCCCCTCCACATGTAGAAAAAAACCAAAAAAAAAGGACCTGCATTCTTTTTTTTCTTTACAAAGCTACATAAAAAGGAGAAGTGTGGGGGGGGGGGGGGGGGGGGGCGGGGTAATGGCTATTATACATGCACTGTCATTCCATGCAGAATCTTCATAATTATAACGGAACGGCGTAAATTTCCAAATGCATGGCATCTCCGAAAGTAATCAGTAGAATGAGCCGCGGGGCTATTTTAATGTATGCAAAACTAGTGACCCACAATAAAAGGAGGGGAAAGGCCACAATGAATGCAAAGTAATGCGCGCATGCTTGGAACCGGCACTGATGAGGGGATGGCTAAAATTAACACCCAATTAATTTTCGAATTGACAAACAAATGAAACCCATAAATCTACTTTCTCATTAATTTTACCACAGAATAATTCAAAGCTGCAATATCGCGAGCGGACAATGAAAGGGTTGGGCGGGGGGGGCAAAAATGGAGAGGAAAATAAGAAAATGGAAAATGGGCATTATCCATCATAAATATCAAGAAGATAGGAAAGCGCCTTATTAGAGAGTTGCGCTGATAACAATGTTAATCTGCGAGGCACTGAGGCGGGGACGCGCCATCATCAGTCGGAGCAACTCGGCCACGTGACTTGGTTCCGCGCATGTTTATATATCTATTTATTTATTTTCACTTTGCTCGGAGGGGATCTCCTCGCGATGACTCAAATGTGTTTTCCATCCGTTCCGTTTATACGACACGTACAAATTCAGCCGCAAGGGGGTGGGGGTGGGGGGGGGGGGGGGTGGGGGGTGTGTTACAAGCGTATGCATTTGTGCTCCGAAAAGAAAATGCACATTTCACCACAAAAGCAGACACGAGAACAGATGTTTCTTTTCTTTTCTTGAGCTGTTCAAAAATAGTTTAAAAAATAATCCAAATAAGTGAATTTTCCAAGAGCTCGGGGGCAACAAACATCAAAATGGCTCCGCTGTTGGTTATTAGATTCTTTTCTCTTTCTTTCTTTTTTTATTGGGAGTTGCTTGCAAAACAAACGAAAAAACACATAAAATAAAAAAGGTCAGAGTTTCAGTTTGTTTACAGTCTGTTTTGTTTTCTTCGCCTCAAATATGGGGAGTACAGTACAAACAAGAGTCACATGCGTCTCCCACCTGACCAGACAGGTTGAAGGTTAAGAACAGCCGGCGGCCAGCACTCATCAGCCCCCCCCCCCCCTCCCTCCCTCACTGGAAACCTAATGCAGCCCCCCTGTCATGCTTGCCTGCAATCCAACAGCTCAAACAAGTCAGCAGTCGATTCAAGGTAGGGTCGGCCCCGCGCAGCTGCGCTCTGACCCTCCACCCGAGTTCTGTTTTTCTTTAATGCTCATGACAGTAAAGCCTCGGCGGCCACCTGCTCCGATCCGCCGGGTTCTCACACGGCCCTTGTTTACACGAGCGGGCAACAAAAGCACAACAGTTTTCTCGGGGCGGGGATGAGACAATGGGAAGAGGTTCAACTTAAGAGCTGTTTAGGTTCGGCCCCATGGTTGCTAGACTAGACAGCGCACATCAGTGTGTACCGGAGGTGCAAAAAAAACAAAAAAAACACACACACACACACACACACACACAAAGAAAAACAGAACATTTCTCAAGGTTTTCTTAAAGAGTCTTGTGTTCTGCTGTATTTTGGCTCCTTGGTGCGAAGAAAAAGACAAAAGACAAACACGAGCTGTTAAATAATCCATCATCGTGGCCCTTTTTTTTCCACTGACAACCAACTCCAACGAAGTAGGAATGGGGCAAAAGCTTCCCAAACTGTGGTTTGGTCATGTAGTAATGTCCAAACCCCCCCTTGCCCATCCTTCCACAAAGAAGAACGCCTCCGTCGAAAAGACTCAATCTGGACGACTCTCAGTCGGCTCTCTGCTGAGAGGAGCGAACGGCGGGGACGACTTTCTGCCAAAAGAGACTTCACAGTCAGACCAAACAACCATGTTATCTAGTCAGCCACTTCAACCAAGTCACAGATAAGCAGAGCATATCTCCAGACTTCTGTGACAATATGGAACAAGCACACACACACACACGCACACACACACACACACAGACATAATCCCTCCCTCCCTCCCGGCAGCAGACGCCTCCATCGTTTAACCCCGACATCCTCGCGAGATGCGGGTGCGCTTTGCAGAGTCCGTTCCAGACGTAAGCGGACCAACGCGCGCAACAAACGGGCCCCCCGTTTGTTTGACGAAGCCGACGGCTGCCATGGCGACAGTAAACAGGGCAGCGGGGCGGGGTTTTGTGTTTATGAGCAAACAAGCTCCTCGCAGGAGCCGTTTAATATTAACCAGGTGGAATGATCAGCCGAGTTTCCCGAGGTGACACTCGGAGGGCCGGCCCAGTGTAAACAGGTTGTGGGGTGGGGGGAGGGGGAGAGGGGCTTTAGGGAATCAAGGTCGATGCAGATCCGGCTCGGGGCTAGAATAAACAGCGAGGCCCCGAGTCAAGATAAACAAAAAGTCATTCTTCTGACATTCTGGAGACGCACTAAGCTGCCGCGTTGCAGCCGCCGTGACCGCCGACACAGAGCGGTCTCTAACCCGCGTCCTCCCACGGGAAACGCGCGGTTGTCGAGCAACGCGTCCCGGTGCGTTTCCTCCCAGACCCCAACAAAAAACAGCGGCTCCTCACAAACAGCGCAGCGAGGAACTTGTAAAAAAACATGTTAAAACATTTACCTCGTTCAATTATTCAGCGGAGGGCGGCTTCGTGGAAATAACAAAAGGATGTCTGAGGTGCTCCGAGAGCAACGCCAGGATATGGGGGGAACAACAACAAACAACAACAAACAAAACAAGAAAAAAGAACAAAAGAAAAGAAGGCAGCGGGAGGAATTGAACGGTCATATATGGTATCCATCATAAATCAAAGCGCGTGTCTCCGTGTACTTGATTTATGTGCGACTTCAACCGAACACGAGTTGCTCCAGCTGCCGCGTCAAACACTTCACGCGTCCACAAATAAGAAGAGAAAGGGGAGGCGCGATTGTCGAGATGCACGTCGCCTCGACCATGAATTTTTCATGAATACAACAACGTGCCATCTGCTGATCTGCATACGGTGAGGCTTCCCCCGGCCCAAGTTTTGTCTCCACTGTCTTCCATTTATTCCCCAAAACACAGTTACCCGCTCACAAGGGGGGGGGGGGCACCAAACACATATTTATGACTCGTCCGGGACGACTGTGATGGGATCCTCAAGCATGAAATCTAGATCCAAACGTAACACCGCACCTCCAGCAGAGGGAAAAAGGTGAGCGTGATGATTCACGAATCACGCTACAAGCTCAGATAAATTAACAATAAGAAAAGGGGGGCGCGAGAAGGCAGACTCCGGTGGCGAAGCTGAGTGGATCCATAATTTCGGAAAGACGCGGAGTGGAGCGAGGGAGAATTTAAAAAAGGCCTGCTGTGCTCCGACAATGACGGGATGTGCCAAAGTAAGGCAGGCCACGGTATTTTTAGTGCAACTCGGGGGCCGATAGAGACTAAGTAAATAGAGAAGTCTAATGAGTTTAAATCCGGTTGCACATGAACGGAATAGTAATTCCGGGATGCGGAGCCTCTTTTAAGAGTGCTTCGCCACACTTCTTTTTTTCCTCTCTCCTTCATTTGACTTTGACAGATCTCGCTCACATGTGGCTCATGCCCATTAACTCTGCAGCGAGAGGACAGACACCAGGAGACGAGTGGCCTTCTTCTTCTGACCACTCAATGCACAGGGAAGGAGGAAAAGAAGAAAGAGAAGAAAGAAAGAAAAAAAGAAACAGCAAGGCATTTGCTTCCCTCAAGCTCATCTCCCCAATTAGACCTGTCAAAGAAAAAGAAGAAGAAAAAAAACACAACTCCAATCTATGGGCACCCTATGGGATCTGCAAAAGCACTTATTGTTTTAACATTACTTAAAGTGTGTCATATATTTTAATCATCTTTTACTAGAATTCATGTAAGGGCCGCCCGCCCCCCCCCCACACCTCGCCCCCGGGGGATGCGAACTCACAGAGAGGAAATGTGTCAGAGGCATTTTTTCCCTGGGAAAACCAAGGTTGGCCTTAACAAACTTGTCTAATTAATATTACGCACCTACGCAAAGGGAGGACAATATTATTAGAGGTACAGTCAACTCGCTGGAGTGCTCACTTCCTCTGTGAGCTGACATGGTAATCTTTGGTTTCTTTTTTTTGTGCTTCTGCAAAATAATTTCTTCTTTTTTTTTGTGGACATTTTTCTGGCTCGACACACAAAGTAAGCAGCTAATTTGCTTGTTGAGAAGTCATTCAAGTGCTCCTTACGATTCCTCTCTTAGTGCCAGGCGCTTGGGGGTCTGGGGGTCTGGCCTAACACCTGGCTTAGTCTAAAATGTACTCCTAGTGCAGTCAGACCAGGGTCTACTACGCACACCAGCTCAGCTGTTGATTTGAGAGGCGCATCCTTTTGAGTCTTAAGGCTTATTTTTTTGACGATTAATTCAACAACAAGCTGTTGTTTTTTGAGTGTTTTCACACAAAACACTGCGCTGAGCTTTTTTTTTTTTCGAAAAGCGAAACGAGGATCAAACCGTTAACGGAGACTCTTTGGTCTTTACACATGGAAGTGCAACAGCTATTCCATTTCAATGGTATCTCACCCACATCTGTCCGTGCTCAGTGTCAGATTCAAACATCTGCAACGCCAGTTTGCCATCAGTCATCTGATTCACTGCCATTGGTATGGGAGTGGTCTTACCCATTGACCCCCCCCCCCCTCACGCTTGCTTCTGAAGGAGCCATTCTTCCTCGCCGTGTCATCGAGGGTCGTTTCGGCCTAAGCGGCGTGTTATTATTATTATTATGTTAAGCCTCAGCTTCACAGGGAGAGCACGGAGAGGGTTAAAAAGGAAGTGCCTTCCATTAGGCAGTTAAACTGAAGATAAAGGGCGACGGGGCTAAATACCAAAAGAGCTCGCATGAATTTCTGCGTTTTAATGGAATCCGGTTTTAACAACTCTTTTTTTCTTCTTCTTTTTGGGTTAAATACAGCCCATGTCAGGAGGATGCGTCCCACTCATAAAGCAGCACAATGACAATGTACAGTGGCACTAATACAAGGACATAGTTCATCATGACATTTTCTGCAATTCCCAACTGATTAGGGTCATTATGTTGGAGGCCTGATTTATGTTGTCATTTCCTCTCACCGATCCTGCATCAATGAATCTTAATGAATTGGTAAATAAGGGTGAAGATTACACTGTGTGACACCGCAACATTTCTCACCCTCAACGGACGAGATTTATGTAGCCAATTAGAAGCTAACAGAGAAAATCGGCTGGCAGAAGAATTACGATTCTTTATGGTAGGAAATGGCGTCGCATTCTCGGTGAAGGGCAATTGTGTTGTCAGTGTCGCGAGTCCATAAAAAGCAAGCCCCCTAGCCCACCTTCAGGGCGCCGATGTTGAGGGCAGGCTCGGGCCGTCGCGGGGGCTGTTTGTCCTGCGAGCGCCAAAGTCCTTAGCATTCGCGGCGCGGCCTCTCCCGCGTGTTTGATCCGCATACATCCGCCCCTGTGTGACCGACTTGTTTACCTTCTCCCTGCAAACATCAGACAATCAGACGCCGTGAGGTGCTGCTTCCCTAATGAAGACACGGGAGCGTTTTCCTTTTCTTGTCAAGGCCAGCCTTGTCACAAATATGCCTCTTTTATACCAATATATATATATATATATAAGCATTTGCACAAAGAAAAAGAGCAAAGTTATTTGCTCTAAACATTTGACAAGGTGATATTTTTCAATTAGTTTAGTAGAAAAAAAGAATGCCCTTCATGTTTTTCCTCTCAAAGGAGGAACATCAAAACTCTTTGAAGATATCTCTGATCAACACACAGGAAAAGGACATATACAATATGATTAGGGGCTCTTTAACCGGTCCCGGGCACATCGTTATCACAGCCGCGACAGTTTGTATTTGTCAGGCGTCGGTTGGGGCCGATGATTACGGCGAGGGACAAAACTGTTTCTTTGGCTGCTTATTAATGCCACATTCTTTAAAAAAGCACTTAAGAGTTATAATGAGAGCCTTTATGTATTACATATTGTGACTAGATCCGGGCGCGAAGGAAGCGGGCTCCTCCACATCAAACGAGCTGGCCTGCTATTGGGGGCTGAGGCACGGCGCGTGAAAAGGGGGCGGAAAATTAAAGCCGAAGCGACGCAGGAAAGGGCTTAATTTACTGGCATGTACGGTATGCAAATGAGAGATACTCTCAGCTTAACTGCATCATTTTATGTCCATAATAACGGCACTCATCCATTACAGGCTCAAATTAAATTACACTGTAATTCAGCATATCAAAGTGATTTGTTTAAAGTTGAAAACAAATACGACAATTTTGTTAATGAACATCTGTAATCGCCGCGCAGGCTCTCGGTGGAAAAACATCCAAAACAAATATGTGTGTTTTGGAGAAGGGGGGAATATCCCGCCCAGGCGGCACACGTCTATCGGCCTGTCTTGTGTGTTAGTCTGTGTGTGCGCGTGTGTGTGTGTGTGTGTGTGTGTGTGGTGTGTGTGTGTGGTAGGAGGAGGGGGTGGGGTTTTTTAAGGGTTGGGGGTGAATGGGGGTGGTGGCGTGTGCTACCTGGAGAGCTCCACACTCTCAGGATATATTTCCCAAACTCCAGGAGATCAAAGATCCAATTTCCCACACTTGCCACTTCGGGAGCTCATCAATAAAATACTAATCACTTCACGCCTGATTCGGAGGAACGGAGCCGCAGCCTGGAGGCTAAGGGGAGGCTTCCATATCACAGTAAACACCTCCGCTCCGACCTGGTCTTGACTGCTGTTGAAAACGTGCGCATGCACACACACCACACACACACAAACACAATTTGCAGTCAGGCTGAACATTATAGCCATCCTGCCTTTTCAATCCCCCCCCCCCCCCCCCCCCCCGCCCCGATAAACACGGTGCGTTTTAAGCACCGCACAGCTCCTCAAGACCTCTGACAGAAATCACGCCTCATTTTCGACGAGCGAATCGAGAGCCGAAGCCCCTTTACCGCGTCGCACCTCTATCGCGCCCACATCGCTTGTGTGGAATTCTGAATTCATGACGGATCCTGTCACAGTTTTTTAAAAACACTACCAACAAGCGCACCCTTGTCTCCTTGCTTTCCGCCATCACCACGACCGGTATTTTTTTGTTGCTTATAACTCCACATGAAAAGGGGGAAGACGGCGGTGTGCGTGCGCCAGAAAGGCACTCGTCAAGTTTGCAAGTAGTGGCATGTTATTTTATTCATTAAGAAATCCATTAAAAAGGCCTTCTTCCTTGCAAGTATGTAAGAGATGTGCCTTTCAAGGTAGCGCTGGGGCAAATCCACTCCATCAGCTAATGATGGCACTCATTACACAGAGAAGCCGGCTAATGAAGGCGCGGTGGCCGGCCAATCCCCTCGCCCGGCATAAAGCCCTATGAAATGCTAATATCTCACTTCTAATTAAAGCATACTAAGTCCAGATGCACCTTTACGGCTAGTAGCCGGCAACATAAATTTTATTTTTCCAACAGTACGCTACACCCGGAGATGTGCCTGAGCAACATTCCATTAATTCATATTTAATACCCCCCACTGCCTCTCCTCTCCCTCTCCCCAGCTCTACACCTTCAGTAGGCACATCATTAAGCTTTCTAACTGTCCATTTTCTATTTATTTATTACATTTTGGGTTGCTTTTTTTGTTGTTTTACTTGAGAAATAAACACATATGCAGACAACAGCCTTTCTGCATGTGTCCCAGGGGAAAGGTCGGGGGTGAGGGGGGGGCAGGAGAAAAACAAACAAAGAGAAAACAGGAAATTATGCCGCTCCACCTGTATACATTTACAGTGTTTACACATCTTTGCCTGCAAGTTTGTTTACGAGGGAAAACCTGCTGCCCTTCTCAGAAACTGACCTTGAAGCCGGTAAACAACCCTTTTCACAAAGTTCATTAACGTCAAACAGGGTTTATTCTTTTTCCCCCTTAGATGATAAAAAAGAAACAGACAAAGGTCAGTGCCATTAGCTTATCAACAAAAATATGCTGCAATGGAGTGGAAATTATGGTTTGGTCTGAGCAAATAAAAATAAATAAATAATGGACAGTATGTTTGTTTGAACTGCACTCAAAACTAAATCCGTAACTTAATTTCACCACTTATTTACAGCTCCTGTTTGTGATACACTTCACAAATGTCCCTGTGAATGTGTACACGCTGGTGTAATAAAATAATTTGTAATATTACACATGACTACGTAGAGTGCCCAACACCAAATTAACCCAAAAAATTATGCTTTCTTTACCTTGCAGTTATTTAAATTTTTTTATTATACACAAATAGTTTTATGTTTAGTGCATCATTTGCCAACGGGTAGCGGCGAAATGAATTTAAAGGTCAGTGTTAAGAACATATCACATGAAGTCTTGTTTGATCCCGGCCCAAGTATTTTCCCAAGGATTCTCTGGCTCTGCGCTGTGTAAATCACGCCGTCTGACCTTCTACATTCCTCATGCTCCGTCCTCCCCTTCATCTGCAGGCACAGATAATACTGGGCAAATATCATAAACGTGAGGATTTTAGGATTGAGGTGAGGCTGCCGTCATCCTCCGCCAACTGGGGAAAAGAAAGCCCATGCATCTGAAAGAACCCCGCTTCCACCGCCTGCCGGACGAACCCGCGGCGAGGCTTGCTGACCCTAAAGCCTAACGGCCTTAATGCTGACAATCCACGGAGGAAACTCCCAGGGGGGGGGCTGGCAATTTGAGTAACGCCCACTTTTACGATTTTGATGAGATTTGTATTTTGAACTGAAACACGGCTCCCTTCCAAATCGCCGTTGCTTTACAACTTTCACGGGTTAAATGAGCCCTTCGTTCGACCTGCAATAGCGAGCAACACACACACACACACACACACACACAGCAACACGTGTTGCTCCATAACTTCGGAACGAGCTGTGACAAAACCGCCACCGTCTGCGCAGTTCACGTGGTCGTGGTTTCGTCCAAGTAATCATAGAGGAACTCTGAAGCCGGCTTCGGGCCATGGGGCGTGACCTGCAGCTGAACTGGCCTCTGCTCGGCCACAGGGAAGAGGAGGAGGAGGAGGAGGAGGAGGAGGACATGCGGCGACTCCACACACATCGCCCCGCCCCATGATAAATAACTTTAACACAGCAAACAGAGGCCCATCCGTCAACCTGCAGATAGCCAACACCGGGACAGGGGAACAGGGAGATCGATGGAGACAGAAACGGACAAAGAAAGACGGAAGGAGGGGGGACCCAGAGAGGGAGGGAGAGAGAGAGAGAGGGGGGAGGAAGGGGCACAGATGAAAGGGGAGGGCATCTAACATTGCAGGGTAGATAAATATCACACGGGAGCCCACGCCAAACAGCGTGTAAGGCCAAGTACTGTAAGGCTGTGAAAAGCCAGGCTTTCTTTCTTCTTTTCTTTTTTTTTTTGCCGAGCTGTGACATTGTTTCTTATTGTCTAAGTGGCAGCTGGAAGCGTCTCCCTGCGAGAGGGCCCCTCGGCTCGGCTCCGGCCAGCTTTGACAGGGAGGCAACCATATTAGGACGCGTATGGTAAAGTAAACAATAACATAGTTGCAATGAGATGGAAATTTCTCAGCTAATGGTGTTTGTCATTCCTGTTTTCAGTGCACTGAGCAACCCTGTGTTTTTTTCTGGCCGGCCAGGGAGACTTTGTTTATGAAAACACTCGCAGAGGCCAAAAACAGAGCAAAAGAGGGAAAACTGTAAATAAATATGAGTTTAAAATAAAAAATAAAAAAAATGCCTCCACCTTTTTTTCTTACATAAATAAACCCACATTTGGGTAGAAATAGCCTCTCGCTTTCCGTGTCCCAGTCCGGGCCGCGTCCACACGAAGGCGGCTGAATTTGAAAGAGGGCATATACACCCCCCCACCCCCCCATCGCGCTAATTCAACGCCTCTCACGGATGCACTGCTTGAAAAACGGTGGTTGAATTAACTTTCAGAGAAAACAAAGCTGGCAGCGTTATGTTTAAAAAGGAAATAGACGCTCTATGGACGGCACGTGGGATTCCACTTCCTCGGTTCTCATCGTGCCGATCTTCATTGAATTTGCACCATTCCGTGTCGTCGCTGGCTAGCTAAAGAATTAAACATTAAATCCTACTTCCCATATTGTCGCATTTGTCAGACTTTTGACATTTGAATCCATTTTTAGATTTATTCGATGCCTTCTAAGACATTTACCCTCGAGAACCCTGTATAATTAACAGAAACATACACAAGCAAGCATCAATTAATTTTCTTTTGATGCTGGCAAACATGATGATGATGATGATGATGATGATGACTAAAATACACTCCCCAAACAGGCAACGTTGCGTTTCATTACACCAGAATGTCAAGACCCAATGGTAAATGGTAAATGGACGCTTTTATAGTCTTCCGACAACTCTTTCACACTACTTGTCATCATTCACCCATTCACACCCATTCATACACTGATGGGAGGGGCTGAGGTGCCACCTGTCCATCAGGAGTAGCTAACATACATCTTGCCCAAGGACACATCGACATGGGCCAGCGGAGCCGGGGAATCGAACTGCCGATCCTCTGACGACCCTGCTCACCACTGAGTTGAACCGAATTCCTCACATTGAGTTCATATTTGAAGAGCCTTGACGCGTGAATTAGCACCGTCATTCGACAGCATCACGTTCATTCAACTCGGTCCGAGTTTAACGTGCTCCAAAAAGCGCTTTGCATAAAAATCGGGAAACATGTTCATGGCACAAATACGTATTTTGAAGAAAGTGAACGTAGCAACGGTTCTCTGTAGCTCGCTAACTGAGCCGCTAGCGTAGCCCTACGAGGACCCAGCCTTTGGTTTGGGAAGTATTTGTTAATAAGAACAAGTGATGCTTATTTATTTTCTTGAGTGGCCATTCGATGCCGACTTTCAACACATTTACGGTTTTAGTATTCGATTCGAACGCACAGAGGACGATGTCGTTTCCATATATTGAAAATGTTGTCGCTCAGCTGAGACAATGCAACAAGACAATGGGTGGGAACCCAATTGTTCTCAATGTAGAATGTGAATGGGAAGCAGTGGGCAAACTGAAGGCTGGATTGAATAACCGAGACACTATTGGACATGCCTGCTGTGAAATGCTCCATTCTGAGGCATGTCGAGCAATTTTAAGGGAGAAGCCGCCTTCATTCTGCTTTACGAGTCGCCGATCACTTGTTCTGCTCCCTGTTGGATCTTTTTGTCTTCGGCTCTGGTCGCCGCGCCATCTCGAGAGTGCGAGGCGAGAGTGCGTGTTTTTGTAACGTGAAAGTGGGGAACACAAAAGACTTTTCCAGCCTGTTTGACTCTTACTGCTGACCCACTAGTGGACTTTAAAAGAAGAAGAAGAAGAAGAAGAAGAAGAAGAAGAAGAAGAAGAAGAAGCTGTACCTCAGCGTGACATCTCACCCAGGTTCAATGCTCACATGCATTTCTACAGACGTACAGTTCACACAGTCAACTCCAGTTGGAAGTAGACGTGTCACTTCTCCACATGTGTGGACTGTCTTTGTTTGGCTCTCACTCCGGTTCCCTCTCTCTCCCTCTCAGCCTCATTCCTAATCTCACGCCGGAAAAGCGCGAGCTGTTTATTTGCGAAGGGCTGAAGCCGTTCCATTAAGTAGCCCCACCAGGTGCTTTATCCTTAAAAGGGATTTGTTTTCTAAAATAAACGGAGAAAGCAACGGACTGCCAAAGTGATATTTACCATGACGTGACGTGATTGCAACAAAAGTCAAAACTATCCAAACAAGAAACACTGCGCCTTGTAGGAAACTTTTCTTGTTTCTTTTCTTTTCTTATTTAGAGACCTTCTCTAGCCTAGTCTGGAAACCAGAAACAAGTGTGTCATAATATATAAATGTCCAATATTGTTTTAGGGAGAGGAGGGCAATATATATTTGACATCCCACCAGTTATAGTACGGTATATTGCTTTGCAATGAAGGCAGTGGGACAGATGGCGGCCTAGGTTACCACAAAAAGAAAAGAAAAAAGAAAAACCTCTGTATAGTCCTTTTGCGCCGAAGACAACAAATCAAGCCGCGTTATTAGTTCCATTTCATTCTTTCCCTGAAGCGGAGACAAAAAACACACTTTCTTTCCCTCACTTGTGTGATTGTCTTTTCATCTCGCCCGAGACGACTCATCTGCGGATTGGAATTTGCTTACTTCCCGTAGCCTCGGTCAATCTCACACGAGGGCCGTGTCCCGTTAGCGGCCTGCACCTGGTTGCAGGAGGACGCTATCAAAGCTCCTTCACTCTCCTGGCGGGGAACACGGGAGTTCACGCGTCCGCCGATGAGACTCGGTCCAAAAAAAAAAAAGGATGTTTGACCGCTCAATGTTTGACCGCTGATAGAAAAATAGATTGAAACTCGCCAAACCCGGCGGTTGTTGTTCCTCAGAACTACATTTGAAGTCTCTTCCGGATAGCACATCTGCGATAGCGTTAGCGGGCAGGAATTCTGTTTTTATTCACCGACTCCGCGCCCTCCCGGAAAGGCAATTCACATGAAAAGTTGTTGAAAGGCAAGAGAAGAAAAAACAAAAAACACAGGAATGTTGCTCCGTTGTGTGACATACCGCACTCGGACATGAGGCTTGCATGTTGAGCGGGACGATACAGAGGGGCGGGGCCAGCGTGTGCTCTGATAGACGCTGATGCGGCCGTAGGAGAGCAGAGCATCAGATAGGGAGAGCAGGCGGCGGCCCGGGGATGAGACTAGATTACGGTACTCGGGTGCATTAAAAAGCAAAAAAAATATAAAAATAAAAACAGAGGCGTTTCACTTTTCTTGCAGGAAATCTCCCCCATGTGGCAAATTTTGCCGCGGCGAGTTGTTTATTATGTCCCGAGCTCGGCGTACGCGCTTAAAGGGGCTCTTAAGAATCAAAGTGTTATAAATGCACGGAAACACAGCCAGCTGTAAATGCCACAGAATTAGAAGCTTACCAAGCCTAATAATAATACAAGGCAATGTTCAGCTTGATGCTGATATAAAGAAATGACTTCTTTTTTTCTCCCCCCTTTCTTTTTTAGAAAGTAAGCACTAAATGCAGTCAAGGGAACTATTACATCGCAGCATAAATCTGCGCGCGACCTTTCCGCGGGTCCAACTCGTGAATCCGCTTGCTTATTCTCAACACTTCCATTAAAAAAAGGTGGATTAAATAACGCAACCTCAACAAGTTAGAAACTGAGGCAATTTAAAAGCGAGGCATTTAACAGGAGTGATCGCGTGATGCCTTTCTTCTCCCCCTTACACGGATTCATGAAATTCAAATGAAGTCCAGCATGAGACCAGAACATTCTGCAGCCCATCTGAGGAGGCCTTTTCAGGGAAGTTGGATGTCATCGGGTCTGAATACATTGGCCGGAGAGAAGCGGGCATCAGAGGCCTCGCTATCGATACAGATCTATAAGTCTATACGATGAGAATGTGGAAAATCCGGATGTGGAAATCAAATAGGCTTTTCTTGCATATCAATTAGCGATAAATATCTTCTTTTTTTTTTTTTAAATTAAGTATAGCTGCTTGAACTGTACACAAACATGAGCAGCGTACTTTCTCACACACACCCACACACACACACACACACACATACATACATTAGAGTCGGGTTTGCACTTTCAAACAGCTAAAACACAGTAATCCCATAAGCTGCTACAAGGATTTCTGCATTAGCGATGCAATCAAAATCACATTGGAAAGTTGTGTCAATCATTGAGGCCGACTTTGCCACATTAGTCCGCCACAATGAATCCGAGCGGAGGACTTTCCAGGGCTGATCTCACATCTGGAGCTGAAAGGGGGCGTGGGGGGTGGGGGGCTGTTGCAGAGCAAAGGGAACCCGACTATGCGGAGAACGCACTCCAGAAAAAACAGCAGCAACAGGAATCCTGTTCAATCCACAAGTCTGTTTTCCAAATGTGTGTGTGTGTGTGTGTGTGTGTGTGTGTGGTCTGAATCAAATTTAAAAAAATAGTGTTTAGTGTTGAGCACGTCGCGGCGATGAGGGCCTCCTCTTGAAACGAAGAGGGAACTAATCCGGCTGCAGCCGTTGCCGACTGTAACGACGACAGTTACTACCGCTTTGGCTTTTCCCCAAATCTGGGAAGTGCCATCGCGCCTTCTATCCCGGATACATTTTTGATTTATTTCACATTGTTTTATTGCACTGTTTTTCAATGCTAAACTGTTTTTTGTTTTTTATTACAATGCTGTTTGAAGACGACGACACTTTTTCATTTTCATAACAATATCATGAGTTCATGGAAATAAGAATACGGAAAATTACTGGAAAAATATTTCCACAAGGAAAACAACAAGACTACGCAGTGTAATCCATTTAAATCTTCCCCTTCACGGGGCAGGATAATAATCATATAATTAACTCAATCACGATAGTCGAACTGGAGCCGCCTCGTTGTTCTGCGACGGCCTCAAACAAAACAAAGCGCGCGGCCGTCGTTCGCCGCGTTACGCACGCCGGAGCCAGTCGCAACGTGTCGACGGGAGGGAGCGAGAGAGGGACGGGAAAGGCCGCTCTCCTCTGAAGCCCTGAGCTCCTGGAGTGCGAACAACACAAACACACACACACACACACACACAGTCCTACTCTGCCTCACCAGCCAAAGGCTCACATCCTGCGGGCCTCAGAAACCTGCTCAGATGGGGAGACGGTTGAGAGGAGCAAACAGCAGATATCCACGTGAACGCTAACTAGACCTTCCCTCCTCTTGTCCACATGTACGAACACCACATTGAGCAACCTCCTTTCCTACCAGCTCGTAAACAGCGCAACTTGAATTCAAACTACTTGCACAACCAACTCCACCGTGACCTTCAAGAGGGGGGGGGGGGAAAGAGGGCTGTCAATTTTTAATCGCTCACTATGCTAGTCTCCAATCAGCAGCTGTCAGTGCACCTGTCCGACCCCCCCCCCCCTCCCTCGTAGCCCGCACGTACACACTGTAAAAACTACAGTACACAAACAAGACCGCATTGAGTTAATTATTAAGCCAATTCTATACACGACTCATTCGCACACGCAGGGACCGGAGTCGTGTGTGTGAGCGCATGTGTGTGTGTGTGTGTGTGTGTGTGCGTGTGTGCGTGTGTGTGTGTTTACCTTCTTGCTTTTATTTAAAGCAATCTTCAGTTCCAGCGGTGGTGCAACAGCCTCCTCGCCCTGGGGACACAAGACAAGAGAATTACTCAGAACTGTGAACAGGCGCCCAGGAGCCAACGAGGTACATGGGTGTAAACCGAGTCGTCCCCACCAAGTTCCCGCGCCGATTTCGATTGGTCTGCTGAATGTGCGTTTCTGGTTAAAGTTAAAACGGTTAAATCAATTCCCCTGCATTCCTGTTGCCGTTTGCTTCCCCCGTCCCTTCGGCATTTACCGGGGCGGGCGGGTGGGCAGGCGGCCTCGCGCGTACTGTCCCGCGGCCGGCCTTTTGTCCCGCGTCAGAGTCGCGTCCTCGCAGTTCTGTCCGCCCGTTAACTACAACCGCTCCCTGCCGACGATAACGCGTGTGAGCGGGCGCTTTATTTGCAAGACAAAAACTTGACAGTGGGTGGCGAGCACAGTGTACCTGTAGCTGCTCTGCCCTGACTCAAACCCCCCCCCCCCCCCCAACCCTGATCTGCATGCCGAACCGAGCACTCAACCCAGGCGAGGAAATATGGGGAAAAAAAGAAAAGAAGGAAACTAAATCTTATTTTTATGGTAAACTGAGAAGTGACTTTGGGGCAATATCTCAGGTGCATTTGAATAAAAGCATTAAAGCATATCCAAATATGAAAGAAAAAAGAGAAGAACAAAAAAAGAAGCTCCCAAACTCCCACTGTTCTTTCTTGCCGTTTACATTTGGCAGTCAACACTGTGGCCAGGCATGTGTTTATCTAAAGCTGACTGAGAGAAGATAAAACACAAACACACACACACACATACACATACACACACATACACATACACATACACACACACACAGGTCCAACTTGCCCAGTTTCAGCATTAATTATGTGTTAAATGCCCTTGTTGAAAACGCGAGTCAACATGCAGCTCGCTCTGAACTCTACAGAGGGTTGAACAATCATCCAAAATGGACCATTCCCACACAACTGCCCTATTATTGTGATTCATTACACTTCAATTAACATATCATCAATGGCACCGTAAATCAATGGCGAGTGGTGACAAGTGACAGATATTTTCAGTTTCAAAACTACTAAACATCATTAATTCCCATCACCTGAAAGAGCCCCGGGAGCTAAATGAGTTTACCCAACGCATAACATCCATTTAGGTAAATGTTCCATCATTTTAACGACGGAAAATTTGTATCGGGGAGAAGAAGAAGAAGAAAACAAATGCAACAACGGGATCCTGATAGCAGCTGTACGCCTTTTTCTCCTTGTAACCTAATGCCCATCTTGTGATGCCTCAACAGATAATTGTCTCCATTTCAAACAGCACAAAGCTGTAATGTTTTGCCATTTAGAGCAGTGGGGGTGCGGGAAACGTAGGGTGAGGATAAACACGTGCATGCTGCGTCGCCTGGGCTGGGGAAACCGAGCCCATCACACACTCCCACGTCGAGATTTTAGGGAATGGAACAATTCCCGGTTGAGATAATTACCCGCCCAGGTGGGTTATGTGCACGCTCAGTTCAGAGGCTCGGGCTGCGAGTGTGAATCAAAATGCAACAATTTCAGGAGACAAACGGGAGCTGTGGAGCATTTTGCCAGGGTTTCGTCTTGAAAGGGTGTGTGTGTGTGTGTGTGTGTGTGTGTGTGTGTGTGTGTGTGTGTGTGTGTGTGTGCGTGCGTGCGTGCGTGTCCGATCTCTGCGCAAATACCACATGCTACATTGTGATCGTGAGGAGGGGGAGAAAGAAAAACAACGACAAAAAAACATGAAAACACTGTATTTTCAGATGAAATGGACACTCATTTTTTTTGGGCTATGGTAATGAACTGCGCTGGTTACATCTGAGCTCGAACAAAGACTTGTTTTATCCTGCCCAAAAACCTGTGAAGTGGACTTCACTTCCCTATTAGCGAGAGTGGTGGTGGTGGTGAGTGGGTGGTGGGGACGGGGGGTGGGGAAGGGGGGGGTGGGGGTGGGTCAAGGCTTCACAATATGCTCTTTAGTCCTACGTATGTTATCGGTGCCTTTAGCTTTGTTGTAAGATTGCATGTTCAAAATATGAATTAATACCCCCTCCACTGAAACGCAGCCCGATCCCAACAAAAGGCCGACGCATTCACGGCGGACGGCTCTTCAGCCCCTCTAATGGACGGGCTCTCCTCTCTTTTCGCACGGCGCCGACCCAAAAAAAAAAAAAAAAAAAAGAGAACGATGAGGACCCATGAATATTTACCACTAAGTAAAGTTATTCCATTAATTACTCCCGAGCGCGCTTAGCGCTGCATCCGCGGCTACTTCTGTGGCGGCTCGTTAATGAACCTTCACACGTCATTACCATATTAATTAATGCTCAACTCAATGGCTGTCAATAGGAGGCGGCCGGAGTTGTCTCTCGCTTTTCTTTTTCCGTCCCCCTGTCCGGGGGTTGTTTTTTTCAGCACCTGGGTGAAAAAAAATAAAAAATGTCCGTGTCCATTTGTCATGTTTGAACAAAGCAAAACAAGGCTGTTGAATCCGTATTACGGGCATTGTGTGGCTAAGAAGAGGGCGTAGGAGTAGTTTGAGCTGTGTACAGTCAGTGATATCCACTGTGTGTACAGGGTCATTGCTGTTTGTGTTAAGGGTGTGTGTGCGGGAGGCTTTCCAAGTCGCTGTCTGCACTCTGAAACGCAGGGAAAATCTAAAGGGTGAGTCACTTCTCAAAAAACGCAGCTGCTCACTGTATGGTCCGATCTGCTTTAAAAGAAAGCGAGAGAGAGAAAGAGAAAAAAAGGCTGACTGTACACTATTTCCGCCCTCTTTTTCTTCTTCTGGGCTTTTTTATTAAGAAGGACCGATTAAATGAAAAAAAACATGGCTCGGTCTTGTAAAGAGAAAACAAACCAAAAAAAAGTCTGCATTTTGATAAAGTTGCAGTTTTTTTTTATCCGTTTGATGTGATTGGCAGGATCCTGGCGTTGTATTGCAACAACACTTCATCCTTTAGTTTATCATAAACCCACACAGACTGTAAACAACAGCACTTTCTGACATGCAAACAGACTCGTAACCCACCAATTAAACCCAACTTCAATCCACACCGCCCTTATTCTGGGTGCCTTTTCTCACATTCTTTTTTTTTTTCTGAGCTTAAAAAAAAGCAACAGTGCAGTCTGGTGAATGTCAGGCCTGTCTGATCCCCCACCCCCCCCCCTCTCTTGATTTTGGACCTGAACCTCACGTTTTGCTGAGCTAAGAACAAAGTAGCAGAGTGCAGACAGGAAGTGGAATTTCACTCCCAACCCAAAATAAACAGGGCCTCACACATTTCTTTACACTATTCAAATGAGCTCATTGGCTACGAGAAAAGCCCCATCATGTGGATATGACGTGCACACTGTACTCCGGGCCTTAAGGGAATTATTATCATATCGACCACCAAGAAAACTGCACTTATTGTGTCTGCTGGGAAGTCACCGCTGGATCCTCACACAAGAAGAAGAAGAAGAAGAAGAAAAATTGTGAGCGAAAAACGCGGTGAGCATCACTCTGCCTGTCAAGTAGGAGGACCGTCAATTCTACCCCGCCGTATCAGGTTTCCACTCTCGTCCCGGGTCCCGGCTCCTCTCAGGCCAAGCACGGATCCTGAGCGCTATTAATATCAATAAGCTGCAGATTCCATTTCCCCAGACAAAGACAAAAGGGAGAACAAGAGGCGATGAGCGGAGGGAGGAACTAATACCCTCGCGCATCACCGTGGGGTTACCACTTACTATCACCTCCAACCCTGCTGCACTGGGGATGGGGAGGGGGGATGGAACATTTTGCACTCGTATGCAGGATACCCATGCACACACACACACACAACGTGTATATATATATATATATATACAGTATATATATATATGTCTGACACCTCTTTGGAAAGAGCACATTCACAGCAAAGGGTATAGGGAGAACTCAAACATGTCTTCAGTACGGTATAATACACCCATCAATAAAAGTGTCCACAACTAAATGAATTTCCTCGATAATTTATTTGACAAAATCTGAGAACGAAAAATGGAATCGATACATCCGAGTGCCCGCAAGTGTCACTGTCACGCTCCCATATTCCCATAACTCTCCTGCCTCCACTCCGCTCTGCTCCTTGTGACCAGCCAGAAGGTTCAGTCGAAAGGTGTTTGTCACGTGACTCTTCAGTCCTTCATGGTTTTCCCAGACGTCGATGTTCTTGTTGTTTTTTTACACGTAGAATTAAGCGATTTGAATAAAATAGCACTGTTTTCAGCTTTGGATCTGTTTGTTTTTCCCGACAGGGAGCATTCACGCGGGACTTGTTCAAGGACCATCGGAAAGTTGAAAAATGTGACAATAAGTTTTTTTTTAAGTTTCGGGTCTGTGAGAAAGACTTTTTGGGAAAAAAGTGTAAACGTAATACGGCGTCAAACAACGATTCTCTATGTAAAGATATGGAGGAGTCATCTGAGCTTCTACTTGCTCTGTTGACATTGTTCAAGCATGTGAGCGGGTCTGACCGGCGAGCTAACGGCGCGCTAACGGCGAGCTAACGGACGCCATCCGCACTCATACACCAGCTGCAGCCGGTAGTGTCGTTCCGTGGCTGAAGTGCAGCGCCCATCCTCCCGCTCCCCCCTCAGTTTAAAAGACATCGGCACTGTTGCCGTTGTTGGCGCCGTTAGCCGCGCGCTACCGACTCTCCCGTTGCCGCGCTGAGAGCCTTTGTTGAGGCACTAGATATGCTCTGAATTTTGAATTGGCACGTTCTCTGTTACGGTCTTCGTTGTTGCTCATATGGAAGTGTATTCTATCATTCAGGCACTTTTTTATTGAACAAGCGCTATAGAACGCCGGGACGCACAACTAAAGGCTGCAACTAACAAGCATCGGCAACAAATCTGTCAGTTATTTTCTTGACTAATCAATTGACGAAAAATAAAGAAAAACATATGAAAACGGCCATCCCAATTTCCCCCAAACCCAAGATTTCACATTTCAAAACACCAAAATGTTTAGTTTACTATTATTAAAAAAAAGTGTTAAGTCGCAGATTTTAAACATATAAAACATTTGAATAATTAAAAGACGAACGATAACAGATTGACCACTTCAGCTCTGTACACAACTTGACTGATACTTCACTAAATTGCGATACTACACTACATTGTATGGCGTTGAAATACTTGCAGTAGTAGGTGTCCGTCACCTACAGAACACACCTCCAAACACATGCACACGCATGCACCCACTGGCATCCCATGACAGGCAAGAGAGGAGGAAGAGGAGGAGGAGAAAAATAAAGAGAGAGAACAGGGAACGGCAATGGAAATCTTTACAGACTTACCCGTGATCAGTCAAACAGGCTTTCATCATGTTCATAAAACTGTATATTGATGCAGATTCCCTCCGAGCACTGAGTGTTTTAAAATCCACTTCTGAAGAGGAGCAGAAAGCTGCCAGTGGAAGTAGCCGCTATGGAGTAGTTGAAGTAGCGCGCGGTAGTTGAGTGTGTTTGTGTGTGTGTGTGTGTGTGTGTGTGAGAGAGAGCGAGAGAGAGAGAGAAAGAGAGAGAGCCCAGGCTGCAGTTGTCGAGAGGGACTGGAGGTATGTGGTCTAAACACAACAAAAGCTGGTGCCTTGCTCTGGATTAAATATGCAGGAGGAGGCCCCCTTCACATAAACACAAACACTCAGCAAATGAAGAACTGGCACAGAGCAGATGCCTGCTGAGAGCCCTACCTGTCCTGGCCTCTTTTAATTAGACGAGAGCGGGCAGAACAAATGAACATCAACACGGTCACACGAGGCAGAACAAAAAGGGGAAGGGAGACGAAAAGAGAAGAAAATAAGACGCATCCTCAAAAGGGAGTTCATGGAGAAGCTGTGGAAGGGCGAGCGTAAAGAAGATATTAGATCATTTGGGGCTTTTTTTCCCCTTCTGTTCTACATTCAAACAAACTTTGCAAACTACTTTGCTTATAATTTATGGATAAAACTCAGTGAAATCCAACTGTCTGGCATGAATGAAAATGCACAGGAACGTGACCAGAGCATGAAGACCTCAACATGAAACTGTGTAATTACAACAACTAAAAAAAACTAATTACATTTTTTAAATATCACTTTTAATTAATTGAAGTAGGCCATTTCTTTTTTTCTTTTTTTTGGTTAAAGGTTTTTTTTTTTTTATTATTAAAAACTACGTCCTGGATTAAAAAGAATGCACCTTGTGATCCTTTAATTCATCTTTACATATATGCTTCTCCTCTACCCGCCTCCTGGTGGAAATTGGGAAGAAAAAAATAAAGCTAATCAGCAGAAGAAGAAAAAAGAAAAAGAAAAAGATTTATACCAAGGTCCCTTCAATGTCTTCCTTTCTAAAGCGTCTCAATTACGTCCCCAATTTCCTCCCTCCCACTTGTTCTCTTCATCTATCTGTCTCACCCTCTGTTTTATTCTTTTTTTTATTCGTTTCGCTCATCGGGGACAGGATTGCAGAAGTGTTTGTTGTTGGGGGAAACTCCTGGGAGAAAACTGCCAGACCAGTCAGAGTAAAAACTAAAATAAGAAGAAAAAAAAACACCAGACTGAGAGCTGAGCCCCTCCACGAAATCTGGCGTCAGATGCTGAGTGACACATACTGACGCGACCAGTAAAAAAAAGTCACTTTTGTGTGAAACCCTCTCTAATGGATCAGGGGGACTGGGGTGAGGGGTAAAGGGTCGCTGCAAAGGGGAGGAATTGAGGGGTGAAAGGGAGTCAGAGAGAGAGAGAGAGAGAGAGAGCAGAAAATGAGACCTCTGGAAAATAAACAGGGTGTAAGGTTTCAAAGGCGAGGGGGACACAGGCATTCCATTGTCCAAGCCAATTATCAGTGGAAAATAATAACAACAGATGGATCCAGAGCGGCCAACTTGTGCCGGAGCGCCCCGGCGCTGGAGATGATGAAATGTGAGAGTGCTGTTGGAGGGCTGTGTGTGTGTGTGTGTTTGTGCAGACACACACACACACACACACGCACGCACCAGATGTGAACTTCCATAAGGAAAGTTTAAATATGTGCTCTCTCAGGCCGCCGCTGTGGCTCGGCCCACACCTGCGCGAGGTGGGCGTCTCAAGCCGGAACGACGTGCGTCGCTCGTGGGACGAACTCAAGAAATCCGTGCATTCCTTCTGGGGGCCGCAACGTTGCCGTAGACGCGCAGCAATAAGAATGAAGGGGGCCGGCCCCCGGATTTTTCTTCTTCTTCTTCTTCTATTCCAATAAGTGCATATCCCAGATGACCTGGTGTGATGTTTTCATTTGATGTTTTTTTTTCCAACTCGCATATTGCCGACCTCATTGGCTTCATTCACGGATCCCTCACATCAGCCGCAGACTGACAGGCAGAGGCGGGATGGGGTGGGTGGGGGTGGGGGTGCTGCAACCTTAAAACAAAACCAATTCTCTCTGTTACTTATCAAGGGTGGGAGATGTCTGCAGATAGCAGCACAAAAGATCTGCCCTGCCCTCTTTTCACAAGAAAAAGAGAAGTTTTCGTTTCATTAACTCAAGACTAAAGCGTAATTATCTCCCCATAGACCTTAATCACCAACAGAAGTATAATAGAACAGAAAAGCAGCTTCTTCTTCATCATTAAAGTTTTTTTATATATATATATATATATATATATTGTTGTTTCTTATTTCCCTCCTACTCTAAACTTCAGATGAGTCCGTCAAATGATGCAAAAGAATCACGAGGGCACGAGTAAAATCTCTCTTTCTTTTAAATATATATATATATATCTCGTCTGCTAAACACAGATCTTGTCCGTGAAAAAAGACTAATTTTTTCCATCTGCCTGCTTGACCTGACTGACGGCCACTGAGAGGAGAGGGCAACCCGCCCGGCACACATACCGATGACTGAAGTGGCAAATGACTATGATTGAAAGAGCTTGAAATAAAATCAACGGCCAAAAACGCCGCTCTGGAATCGCATATAATCTCAATGACTAACATTGCTTTAAGGTGCTTGTGATACTTAAATGATAACAACCCCCCCCCCGCCAACCCCTTGGAGAATCACACATAAGGATTTATATGGGAGTAAAAAAATTTTTTTTTAAAAATGGAAAACTTTGCCTGGATTTAATTAGCTTATGAGAAATGATTGCTATTAGCGCATCTCGTCAAACGGGGTTGAGGCGTTTTGCTTGGGGGTGAAATAAAGAGTCATATTTTTGGCCGATGAGGAGACAAAGGGCTTTCAAAGAGGAACTGGCGAGCCATCAGCCGTTTTAGTGCACTGAGACTGAGGTCGAGTTAATTAGACTATTGTCATTTTAATCAGGACAGCTCGGCGGCCATCACTTCCTGAAAGAGCCAGTGGACTTTAAACGGCTGAGGGGATCGTGTGTGTGTGTGTGTGTGTGTGTGTGTGTGTGTGTGTGTGTGTGTGTGTGTGTGTGTGTGTGTGTGTGTGTGTGTGTGTGTGTGTGTGTGTGTGTGCGTGTGTTGGGCCCGAGGTGTCACCCAGCTATGGGTTATGGAGTATGGTCTGGCTCCTCTCACATGCTTAGAACATTAATGAGCTGGAGACGCACCAAGGAAACAAAGACGCCCGGAGGATCACCAGGGGAAACTACTCCGCTCTACTCATGTCTCTGTTCATTTGAAGAAATAATTTAAATATCAAATATTTGAAATAATTTGCTTCTCCCTGGCTATCAGATGCTGAATGGAGAGTCTTTCATGTCGTCGTTATTATGCTCTTCACTGGCATTAGCATTTAAGACATAATCAATGTGGCCATATTTTCGAAGGTGCTTGCCATTATGGTACAATAATGGTTTATTTCTTCCGGATTTCCATATTTTATGAATACAATCGGAAGTTCGTAATGACAAACCAAAGAATGGCAAATTATATAGCAAATCTTTGCTGAATATCGGTAATCTAAAAAGGGAGTTTTAATCAAATCAGACAAAACGGATTTAGTCCCGTCTCGCCTCGATTCACTTTGTTCCACCTTTCGTGGGAAAGAAATACAATTAAATAAGGTAACGCCAACACCGGCGGCATTCGAGTTGGGCCACCATCTCTGGGGGGGGGGGGGGGGGGGGGGGGGGGGGAGAAGAGCTGGACGCTCTGCCAATCAGCCGGGGTGGTGATGATGCAGCCGGCCAAACGTTAACGCCAAAAGACCTTTGTGGGTTTCCCCCCCTGGCCAGAGCTCAGGTCATCTGTGGACAAGGTGACAACGGTAACCTGACCTCGCCGCCGGCCCCGGGGAAGGACTGGCCAATGACGTCAGCCCAAAGTCGACTCAAGCGCAACATTTCGTATTCTCCGACCTCAAGGGAAGAGCCGCTGTTTGACTCCGTGCCACGTTTTTTTTTTTTAAACTGCATCTGTTTGCGATCGTTATTAATAGTTCCGTAAGTTCATCGTTTCTAACATTAGTCATTAATATTTCACAGGGAGTTAATATTAATCTGATCAGAAATTATCTCCCCTCAATAATTCAATGTACGCATTAATAATTCAATAAAAAGAATGTTCAGCATATTTGAGGTGGGAGTGGGAGAGAAAAAGAGAAACGGGAGACATTCAATAACGGAATGTGAGGCGAAGAAGCCGCATTACAGTTCGTTAGCTAAATACACCGACGTCGACGTCCGGAGCGC
Organism: Cyclopterus lumpus; assembly: GCF_009769545.1. Lineage (NCBI taxonomy): Eukaryota > Metazoa > Chordata > Actinopteri > Perciformes > Cyclopteridae > Cyclopterus > Cyclopterus lumpus. The sequence continues at coordinate 4,999,827 of NC_046970.1, read as the reverse complement.
TCAGAGCGCTCGGCGAGCGACCGGCGAGCGGCTCGCTCCACCTTAAACCGCTCTGTAATCCGGACTTTACGCATTCAGGCGTGAGGCAGACACATGCAGACCATGAAGCCTCTGCGGCGGTATATTAAAAAAAAAAAAGCTCTGAACCTCCTGAGTTCCTCCACGAGAGATTTACAGGGATTAGATGGTGAAATAAAGGCCTAAGGCCTTCTCTCACTCTCTGAGAAGAGAGTGTGTGACGATGCATAGTGCTGTAAGGACTTATTCCATAAATGATGTCCTATATATTGGGTCGCACAGCCTTACCTACATGCAAGTGCATCTCCATGGCTATTCCCTTTTGTAATTTTCATTTTTTCCCCCCCCCCTTCTTTTATAAAAAAAAAATAAAAATGCCTGATTGAAAATCTAACCGGTTCGCATCTGCAGTTTAGTGACAGATGGGAGGAGATATTTCATGGAGATGTATAATCGAGACTGATAAACTATTAATCACGCCGCTGGACAATGACACCAGCTAAATTTAAACACAAAGTGATACGGCGTCGAGTAACAGCCTCCCTCACTCCGTAAATTATTCATCGCTGGCGGCTGTTTTTGCTCAGCATATAGAATTAAACATTTTGCAGATTCCACTCTAATTAAAGTTTGTGTTGATGGTGGCTACAGATTTTTTTTTACTGTGTCACATATGAAGAAGAGCGAGGAGAGGAAGAGGCAAATAAATGAGACCTGGCGATCTCGTGTTTCTACAGGGATGGAACCAAATATCCCCAAAAAAAATGATCCTGTGCGACCGCGATTGCAGAGATTTTGCGCAGCATTCCAACACGGACCTTTTCTTTTGGCTCAATTGCCTACGTTGCATCACTTCTGGTAAAGTTCCTTCACAGAGAGACCTGCCGGACACCAGAAAGCGGTTCCATCGCGCTTTTGATTCTCTAAAAAGCCGAAGGATCCAAATTTTGCATATGTGCCATTTGCACACACTGAGCTATTTGAATGGGGGACTCTGATTTGAGCAACTCCTGGGAGGGGATTTTCTTCTTCTTTTTTTTTAAGTTGCACCTTGTTTCTTGAGTGAAGACGGCTCATTTAGTTTACATTGTGTCGGATCCCACCGCTCTGTGTGCTACGGATGCCGATTCATGTCTCTACTTTCACATGGCCCTTGTCTAGTTCACATTCTGAGCACCTTGGAAACAAAATGCAACTTTCACTTAGATTTTTTCGAGGGAAACCCCCCGCCCCCCCAAACAAAAAAAACACTACACGTGAAAACACCCATTAACATCTGAAACTTTGTGTTCCACGCAAAGGAAATGTAGTTGTGTTTGGTGGAAGTGTTCGTTGGGCTTGCTAAGCACAAAACACGCTTTGGCTGACTGACACGTTTTTCTTATCATACCACGATTAGTCTTTGAGCACATGGGACTACAGAGTCCCACGTTCCCAAATACGAAAACTGCAATGGTCAGAACATGGCTGTATCTCAAGAAAGTATTTATTTGAGCTCCATCACAAGTTAAATATCAAAAAGATTGAATGAACACACTTTTTGAGTGTAATTGATCATGTGATCTAAGCATTTAGATCACTCTGCTCTGTTAGATACTTGCCCAGAAGGGGTTCCTACCAGTTTTAAAGACTTTAGACCAAATTAGACCAAAAAGATTTGTTTGTGGCTTTTTTTCCTCATCACACTAAATTCAGCCTTTGGGCACAAATGGTTCAAGTGAAGGAAACTTTGGGAATGGAAGTGATTGTGAAAAATATACTGTCCGTTTAAACTTGAATGTGTGCTTTGGGTGCACTTTGCCTTAAAAAAAAAGGGTTCTTCTGTACGTGCGCCACAAGCAGAAGCTCCGTCAGGTGGCCCATTATGCCTGCAAGAGGGCCACCTCGGTGGTTTTAGTCTCTCCTGTTTTTTCCCCTGTTACCGCAATGAAATAAAGATATCGAAAACAACATTTAGATGCTCCACCCCTGCTCTCTTCCTCTCTCTTCTTTCCAGTGACCCGAAATGCAGTCGGTTAGATCGACGTAAATAAATAAGCAGCAGATGATGCCCCGATGTTGATGCCGTATGTGCAACACAGACAACGGAACGCGGTAACTTTTGCTTCTATAGACTGGACATACGACGCTATCGGATGGTATTTTCCTAAGACAAAGGCTTAGTTTGTGTGCTCCATATCAGCGCTCGCCCTCCCTCTTCCCCGCATCGTCCCCGGCTCAAACAGCAGCAAACAGAGTTGCACGCAAATGCATAAAAAGCCACAGCGCATTATATTGTTTGGCGTTGCCATTTGAATATTTAAACGGTGCGTTTGAGATTGAGATATTCCACATTTCCATACACAGACGGTTAAGCTTGCCCACGTGCCTTTGCTCGACTCATTTGCATCCTTTTCTACCCGATGTTGGTTTGACACGCCGCCGCTTCCATGATTATGTGCAACAATGCACGTTACCTGTGTTTAATATTTAATAGATGACTAGTGTACGCGGCCGGTGTCGGAGCCACGGAGCCGAGTCACCCACGTCCCTGTCACTTAACCAAATTGGCGAAGCTGATAAGCCGTATTTACATAGAACCCCCCCCCCCCCCCCCCCCACACACACACACACACACACACACACACACACACACACACACACACATGCTTTAATGGAAAGTTGGGATATAACTTAGTGTGGGTCACAACTGCCCTCGGGAAAATCGCTCAATTACAGCGGCGGATATAAACACTTGTGTGGCTGTCGGAGTGGTAAACAGATGTGGGGTGACAGTCTGTAGTGTGCGATCAGTCAAGCAGCTGCTGCTGCACCTTCAGTCATTCACTTGTTCCGATGATAGAAATGCCGATTTCTGCCCCCCCCCCCCCTCCCCTGCGGACGTGCTATTTGCTTTCTGGGCAGCGGCATCGGGCCGATTAAGCTGCCGAGAATTTCATTAACATGTTCCCCCCTGTGCAAAGCCACACTTTTACCGCCGCTGTCAAACACAACAATCAGTTTGCATGAAGTGGTAAATTATGGACGGACCGAGTGTGACTTTGGTGCCCGTCTCTCTGTGCAGGCATCAGACGCAGCGTCGCTCGGGGGGGGGGGAGAAAAAAAAACATCATACAAACTTCTCTCCAAACTGAACAAGAAAAAAATAGACAAGAAAAAAGAGACAACATAAAGAGCATTCACAATGATGTCATATGATGTTATTTTGTTCCGGCGCTGTGTGCGTCTCGCTCTCACATTGAAAAGGACACCCCCTTCGGCTGTTGTCTCATTGGGATCCTACCTGTCACGCGGCTGATGTGACGCCCTTTGAGTGCAGTGTGCGCGTGTGATCAGAGGCGCGGCGGGGCACCCACATGACAAAGTGACTCGGGGTGTCACGGCGGCCTACAAACAGGCCCGTCCTCATCCAGACAGGGTGCTGGGAGCAGTCGGAGGCGCTGGCTTGTCTCATCTGCCAGCAGCGCTCACCCGCCTCATCACAGCGCCCCCGCGTCTGTTGCCGCGCGCCCGTGTGCACGCGACTCCCGTGGCCGGACGGCTGTTCTGATCCCAGCCTGCGCGACACATCTGTTGCGTGTCACGTCGCGTTGTCCGCCAGGGGCACAAGCGCGACCGGGGGCAAATGTGTCCCCCCCGCCCTTATGTCCGTGTTTACAAACAGCTCTCGCGCGTACAAACAGGTCGGTGCGGTGCGAGCCGTGTAGAAGGTCAGGGGGCCTTTGCGAGACCCGACGTGCACCTGTGCACCCCGGTGTCGCGAGCCATCGCTCCTGCCCGAGTGTATAGGCTGCAGAGTGCTCTGCATTAAAATATGCATTATCTGCTAATAAACCTCGCATGAAATCGTAAGTAAAAAGTCTGAAGTAATTTGCAGTGTTGATTGTATATAACAGGAAAGAGGGGCAAAAAAAAGGTATGGATCTCGGTCACTTTATCATCCTTTAAGTACTCTCCGTCATTGTGCTCGGCCCTTCTGAAAATCAATTATTTCCCTCCTAATTGAGAAAGTTTGCTGCAGCTGTAAATCAAATCTCCATCTGAGGTGCATTCCTCACAGTGTGCTCTTTATGGGCTTTTAAAAGTACCTCGCAAAGAGCATTTTCACAAAAAAACCAAAATCAAGGATATTCAATGCAGGACTCCCGCTGTCAGCTTAAATACACGGGCAACGACCGCGGCTAATTGGATCCATCCCATCCATCTATCTGTGAAGTACACATGCCATATCAGCGGAAATCAAACGACATTGTTTCACTCAGCGTATAAGGCGAGTCCAGCACTAAAGAGCCAGAGAGGTATTTATTAATGGGATGTTACAGTAGCTTAAGGGAGGGAGGGAGGGGGAGGGGGGCTGCATTCTCGAGTGCTTCATTTCTATGTCCTTGTCTTTCCAATCAATATTCAAAAGTGCCTCGTAATTACACGTTTAGGATTCATTTACATGCAAAGTGCCACTGTGGTCATAAATTGCAATGGAAAAAGTTCTGAGAGAATATTTATTTTATTTTCGCTTTTATCTCTCACAGATGGAGTTAATTATCTTATTTGTATTATTTCTATAAAACAATAGTATTGATAAACAAACTTATTTCATTCTGAATAAATAAAGCTTAAAAAAAAAAAAAAAAAAAATGAGAAAACATGTCTACAAGAACAATTTGCATGAGTACCAAACCCCAGGCCTGTTATGTAAATCCAATTCCTCTTAAGAGGGTGGGGGGGGGGGGAATATTCAGATCGCTCATTTACATTGTCAAATGACAAAACACTCATACTTTCCATTTACTATCAAACTGTTTTGCAGAAGCACTAACCTGGAAAGGATGAGTGCCAGTGTAACAATACTGCTGCAACGAGGTTGGAGGGGTACGCGACATGAGCGAGGACCGTGACTGCCGTTTCGACCGGCCTCGTCAGACCACAAGACAACGCGGTAAAGGTGGGGTGAGAGGGGGGGGGGGGGGGGGGGGGGGGGGGCAGGCACAGTGCTGCTATAAGGCGCTAATATATTCAAAGAGGGATCATTTACTTAAGGCTTGCATCCAAGGATCAGCCTGGCCTTCATTAGCCTCAATCTGACACGGATGTGAACAACATGTTGGCTTGCCACATGAACGCTGCCCCTCCTCCCTCACACACACACACACACACACACTGACACACACACACACACACACACACACACACACACACACACACACACACACACACACACACACACCTCCCTCCTCGGAGAGCTGCACAGCAACAAATTCCTCTGGAAATATCACAGGTTGTTAGCATTCCAGAGAGAGTTGTACATGGGTGTACACTCAGGCCTTAATTAGAGACACTATTTGATCATTCGGCAGCTGGGCTTTATTAAAAATACGGGTTCACATCGCCTCACAGTCACCCCCGGCTCACAGAGGCAGAGGAGTCTCTGAAACAGGAGTATGCATATTCATTACTTGAATACATGGGGTCCCTGTACGGGGAAGATCTAGGCACCAGCAAAGCAGTATTTACACTTAGTTTACTGCAACATTTGACAGTGGTATTTTTAAAAAAGAAATAAGAAATAACTCCAGTGAGGAGTCATATGAATGTATTAGTATGGCTTCCAAAGAGAGTTTGAAGGCCCACATGAAGGTCTAAATGCTATTTCTATCTGAAACTGGCACCGGCCAAATGCGGGTCAAGTGTTGGGTAAAAACCTCAAGTGGACGGAAGGGGAATCGAAAAACCGGCATGTAGTTATTTGGCGCCTTGGAATAGCATTCCCCTGGGACCATCCTCTGAGAACATCGACCAACGGCATAGCGTGGCGTTAATAAACCGGACGGGACGCACACGAATGATTCCCCGATAACGCTGCATTGTCCATGTTGAAACTGCGGATTTGCAAATCAATAACGCCGCTAACGTCTCACGGACGTTACATTGAGTTGCATGATGGTGCGTTCATGCTCCATTTAGTTAAAATGAACACTGGGCAATCGGGCAAACTGGTCATTAGGATGTGTTCAAATGTAATCTTGTAAAATGTTGCTTTTGGCAAGAAACTTCAGGAATTATTTCTTGTTTAACATCCCAACACTTTATAATTAAAACTACTAATGCCAAGATTTCTCTTCATTAAAAAATAATCCAAATTAAGTATTTAAATAAAAATACAAATCATTTACTTCTATATTGTTCGAATTGCGTTTCATGCAAATAACCACTACGCATGACAATAACAAACTACAGCACTTCCCCACCGTCAGCAAAATAATTTCAGACCCTGCAAAAAAAATTCATTTTAATGAGTTATATATATATATATATATATATTACAATCCACATTGTAATCCTTTAAACAGGCCCACTGAAAGCCCACTGAACGCACCGACCCGAAAAGAACAGAAGAGATGTAAACTATATCTGACCAAGGTCGACGGGGACTATAAAACAAACACCGGCTTTAAGGTGAAGTCTTCCCCCTGTGAAGGTTGGCCGTGTTGTGTGTTTACACTACACTGCAGGCTTTGAAATTGTTTTGCAGTGTGGAGTCTGCCCAGGGTCATTGTTTGTTTTTGACGTGTTTATACACCACACGAGGAGTAATGACTTCGATGCATCCAGCACACTTGTCTAAAATCTTTTCTGGACTTTTTGGGTTCAACTCTTCCGTCACGACCCCGTGGTCGCCGTCGTCGTCGGCATCATCATTCAAAGTGATGCAAAATATGGAGGTGCAATCGGGGAAACGAGCAAAACCTCGCCGTCTCATTTTGTTGCACACAATCTCACAGAAAAGTGCCCCGTGTCCCTCTTTTAGGAGACATTGTCCCAAAAGTTGGAAGAAGTCGATGCGAAGCCAATACGCGGGGGCAGTGTCTCTGTGTCGCTAACTGACTCCTACTTTCTACGGACGTGCATGAGGAATACTTACTTTGATCTCTGGCTCCACAGGATGTCGCCACCGGAGTCTCCTGGCTGATAGAAGGGGAAGGGGGGGAAGGGGGGGGGGGGGGGGGGGGGGGGGGGGGGGGGGGGAGAAAACAATTATTTGAAACATGAAGGTGACTAACAAAAAGCAAACACGTGTTGCAAACACATAATCACCTTATTAAATACCAGCAGTGAATCCACCTCGGATGCCATTTGGTTGATCGTTGTGTGTGTGTGTACACACGCGCACAACACACACACACGTGCACCTCCGCGTATGAGAGCAGGGTCACTTTGAAATGAATATTCATTAAAGCAGAATTAAATAGGTTTCACTGTGTGTGTGTGTGTGTGTGTGTGTCCCCTTAAATATGTGTGGATTCATATTTAGCATCTTAAACCAGAACTCCCTTGATTAAACAAATAATGACACATTCCAAAAAACTGTAAATTAATTTGAGCGTCGCACTAATTGCATTTAAACACTGCTCCTCCCTGACCTTGGATCAAACGTGTTTTAATTACTGGCTTAGGAAGGCTGAATCCCTACAGTGTTGAAAAATTGCGAAAGTTGTTCACGGCGCGCTCCAAGTGTATTTTCTTTATTTTTTTATTCAACACAAACAAAGCACATGAGCACTCAGCCTCTCACGGTCGAGGCCCTGTCCCGTGCCCCCCGTGCCCCCTTTCACCTTAAACGGCGACATGTGTTTCCTGAAAGGGAGGAGTGGTTGGAAAAAGCCCATCCTGCACCCCCACCCCCCTCCTAGAGTCACCCGCCAGAGACGCCGCCGCCCTTTTCTGCAGAGCCAGCAAAAGTTCCCCGAGAGGGGAGTGTCCGCCAACTCAAACAGGGCTCATTCTCCTCTCTGTGGGCCGCGGGCCGACCCGTGCCAGGCTTCCTGAGGGCTCGCTGCAGCTGGAGCACTTTGAATAAAGGTAACAGCAATGTCACGGCTACTGTAAACTTACCGGGCCGCTCCTGTCAGCAGGACGTTCCCAATCTAAGCAAGAAACAACCCCACCTTTTCTTTTTTCCACTCCCCCCCCCCCCACCCCCTCGAGTCCAAACTTCCCATGAATTACAAAGAGAGCACACAAGCGAGAGGGCAACCTGTTCCCTGATCTTGCCAAACAAAATGCCAAGAGACCGGTGGAGTGACATTCAGCTGTGGGGTTTAAAAATACGAGCAATTTGAAAATGATTAGAGTCTTATTTTATTGTTGAGCGGGGCTGACACAGGAGAGCGGAAACCAGAACAATCAAGCCGACGTGACTTTTTTTCTTTTTCTTTTTTTTTCCTGCTGAATTTAGAAACACTAATTAGTTTTGCTCTCGTAAAGCCAACCTGAAAACGACCAATTAGAAAGTGAAAATGAGACGCGCGGAGGAAACAGGAGCTCGTCGTTTCCAGCGTTTTGAGTCCCACGTGCACAACTTTACTGTGGTGACTTTCACACACTCACTCACACACACACACACACACACATAAAATGACTGGCGCGCCGCCCTCCTAAACCCGATGTCACGTACATGCTCTGACCAGTTAATGGTACTTTACATCAAATAGCATTTTGCTTAGTTAAGAGGGAGACCATTACAGATCTGCGTGGCCACATCAAACGGGCTGAGCAGCTTGGCCATGCAGATGTCTGAAGTACCGGGCTGGGGAGAGGATGCTGCCCACCAGGCTGACCACAGCGCCAGCTGGTTTCGGCTATGGACCGACCGGGGCCAAACTGTTACCCCCCCCAACCACCCCCACACCCCCTCCCAGGTGCCTTGTTTCTATGAGATTCCTCTTTCAAGAGCACCAGAGTAATTCCTCAGCATGTAAAACTTTTTTTTAATGCCAACAGCGGGGGCTGGTACCTCCATGTGTTCCATGCTTAACAGTGCATTTCACCTGCTGAGTGGTTCGTGTTTGGCAAGTCATTACAGAGCAACGGAAAAACTCGTGAAAATCATCTTCAGGAATTTTCACCGCTATGCCCCCCCCCCGTCCCCCGTCCCCGCGAGCGAACAGTGGCGAGCGTTTCATCACTGTCGGTCCGAAGACGGATGGGCTGTCAGTGCCTTCCCCTGTCCAGGATCCAGCTCCTGGGCTGAGGGAGTGGCTAAAAAAAGGGCCGGGGCTACGCTTTTTTTTTTTCCCGGGGCCTGCGCCTTTATATACCGGGAGTAATTCTCGGATGCCAGGTCGCTGCCAACGTCCTTGCAGCCGATGGCGGCGGGGCCAGCGAGTTCACATTAACTGCAGAGTGCAACTGCGCTGAACATCTGCTCATGAATGAGAGCGCTGCCCACTAACTCAGCGAGTTGAGGCCCGCTGATGAAAAATTCAACGTTCTCCTGGCTGGCACGCTTGTTTTGCACAAATTCTCCCGAGCCCCCCTTCCGTGCCTACCCACCCCCCAGAATTATATTACGAGAATTTCAGCGCGGCCTGGTGTATCCGAGAGTAACAGCTGGCACTGAGAAGGGATCTGCCGCTCGGCGAGAGCTCGGGGCCTTCACACGGGATCTGCCTTCTCCTACACCGTTTGTCCTTGAAGGCGGGGAAGGGGAGGGGGGAGAAATATCAGTGTTAAGCACCCAGGTAATAATAAGAAAGCAGAGGCTACATTTTAGCTGATTGCACCGGGCGTGTGTGCGCTACAGAGGATGGCGCATAACCGATGAAGACAGGAATCGATACGGAGTGGAGAGGGAGAGAAGACGGAGAGGGGCAATTGTGACAATAAGTAGCTCCCTCATGGGACACATTCAGCGCACCTCGCCTTTGTTTGGCTTGTTTGGCTCATTAGATTGTTAACGAGGAAGCACCCTCCTCCCCCCCCCCTAACAATATGGAATCGGTCTAACCAGACACGAGAGCAGTCTGTTCAGAGGGCGTCAAAGACTTTGGAAAGTGCGGCGGCGGAGACGAAATGGAGTTTATGAAGTTATCAAACCAGAAAACCGAAAATTGTTTACGGTGACTTGAACTGAAAGATGAGGAAATAGATTTGTAAAAACATTTTTAAGGAAGCGACGACTCCGAGCAAACACTCAGAATAACAGATTACCACACTGGGTGATTTCACTTCCGCCTTTCTGTGAAATACAGTTTACATTGTCTGCGTGTCAGCAGCACAGGACACAACCTGAGTTTCATCTCACTGTTGGTTTGATCTTAATCAAGGTGCTCTGCTATACAAAGCACTGAGTGATGTTGGAAGCACAGCAATAGCTGCCCCCCCTTCTCCCCCCTCCACAAAAAGGATGTGTGAATATAATATTGCCATTGAAAAACCAAGAGGAGAGAAGCTCATTTAGCTGGTGACAAATGACCACACTTTGTCTTCCTGACAAGGCCCCTCCTCCGTCAAATGTCCGACTTCACGCGAAATAGGAAATCGCGCATTATCACACTGACAAACAATTACAAGCGTGTCATTAGCAGCAACCCTGGGCCTGGAACCATTAGCTAAACACAACGCCGCACACCACGCTAGCCATCAGGCGGAGCGCAGGATGCAGATGAAAAGGCGCGGATGAATCAATCACGACGCAAACAACCTGATGCTTACGGTTTTGTGGGGGGGGGGGATCTAAATGTTAGGAGGGGGGGGGATCCTTTGTGCCAACTAAATGAATCACAAAAATAATCTCAAGCAATCAAAAGTTCCCTCATCTCCGAATAAAGATTCATGCCTTTGTGATGGCAGAGCAGTGCCCGCCTTTATATTAAAAGTCAACACTTTGGAGGAGTTTCTCTCTAAGTGACTTAATCAGATACAGAACATTAGTATTTCTTTTTTTCTTTTTTAATACGTCTCCCGGTGTCAGCCAGCAAATGAAAACCCGAGCCTCTGTAAATATGACTGCTTACTTCCAACACAAACATTGTTGACACCTAATGCAATTTCAGCGGGACATCCAGCTGAAAGCACACCGGGGTAATATAATGCTCTTAATGAGAATCCCTTCCAGCTTGAGACCTCGGCGAGATAGCCATAATGCATGGCTTCTCTTTTTAATAAAATAATTGTTACAGTTATTAAAGATGAATCTCATCACAGTCGAGATGACAAAATAATTCATTACCAAAACCGAGGCTTTAAATAGCTGCAAATTATGAAGCATTACTCCCCCCCCCCCCCCTACCCTCCCAAACCCACCCCTTGAAAATACACTTCCAGATAAATGGGTTCGTTATTTCGTATAAATATTAGATATATGCCCTTGAAAGGAAAGAAATATCACAACTGCCCATTGAGAAGTTTGCACACACATACACATTAAATCAAAACTATATCTAATTTGACTCTTATAACATTACACGGGTTATAACTCATAGGACTGTCGCTGCATCATCATTTATTATTTTCCTTTCTAAAGCAAGACCTAGAAATGTCATCATTGTGTATTGTTGTTTCCATGACAGTCATAACAATTTGTTTCTGTATTAAATCTATCTTTAATATACATCATTAATACCATTATTTCCCATGTATTATGCTGGGGACTATGCATGCTCAATACACATGTTCCCTCATTGATTTTTGTGTTGTTGATGTGTGTTTGTTAATTGTTTATTGTTCAATTAAGCAGCAGAAATAATGCACAATTGCTCATCGCAAGTTACCAGATCCCAAATGGTACCTTAAAAGGGGACATATCATGCTCATTTTCAGGATCAGAGCTTTCTTTTGGGTTGCTATAGAACATCTTGACATGATTTTTTATTTTTCTGGTACTGCCTGCGTGTCTCTTTAAGTCCAGTCTGGTCAGCGTTTTCCGGTCTTAAACATCTGCGCTGTTGCCGTCACCACAGCGTCAGTCGTGATCCCCGATGTGCGTGTGTGTGTGTGTGTGTGTGTGTGTCAACTACACCTGGGATACTCAACCTTTTGTAACTTAAGGCCCATCAAAAGAAGCATTCGGTTAGTTTTTGTGTGGATTCTTGATATGAAAACTAGTTTTGTAAATTGCCCATAAAGTAATCTAACTATTTGACAGCATCGCCGCCAGCGGACCGCGGCCAAGTGGTTGAAGACAGCCGAACTCCTCTGGAGTTGAGCGCCACTTCTACCGGTGACTCATCGTTACGTCATCACAACCTGACCAAAATGCTGACGGCTCGTATAAAGTTTTTGAATACGGGCTGTGTGTGTACTTTCACAGTATTTAAATACTAGAACACCTATTAATGCTTCATTATAATACAAAACAAAAACACATTGAACTCTTGTGTTCTATAATAAGGGACCTTTCACATGACCTACTATAGAAATGATGTTAACCATCTCAACAGTAACCATAGCCACATGGTATCACTGCTGACGCTGTTCATCCTTTGGAACCGGCCCCGTTCCTCCTCACAGCACCTCCATGTGTGAACCAGAGTAAGCGCTGAAGCACATGTTTGTACAAACTTCCACAACCCCAAACCCCTTTCCAGTTCACAGCTCTCTTTATCGCTTTATTTATGTATTCAAACGAGATAATTTACAGTGATGGCATGAAAACTTCCCAGCATGCCTTTTAACCTGTCGTTTTTCACTCTCTCCGCAGCAGGATGTCCAGAGGAAATGCTTTATTAAGATCCTGCCGACGTGAAGAGCTGCTGTGACTTACTGATGCATTACTGTCTAAAAGGTAAAGTTATTTAGACCAATAAAAAGCTAATATATTGTTGGAGTGGAATTACACATAAGTTATCTCTGCCTTAATAACATCACCGCAAGCCCTGATGTTGTTTAGATCAATAAAGCCCATTAAAGTACAGACCTCGAGCGCGGGCTAGGGCTGCGCTGCCACGGCGAAATGCTGTGAGAGAGCAGAGGTCTTTCTCTGGCGAGCAAAAAGTGGCTGAAGGGAGAAAGAAAAAAAGGAAAAAAAAAACACTTTGATCTCGATACCATAAAAACGTGAAATCCGGTGAAGTTGTCCGCCACCGCGGTGCCTTCTGGTCTGCAGGCGGGGCAGATAAACACGAGCAAAAGACGCTACGCTGGACACTGGTCTGATGACAAATGGAGAAACGGCTGCTGATGAGAGAGCAAAAAAAAAAAAAAAAGGTGAAATGGGGTCGTCAGCGCCGAGCTTCCTGTGAGGAAGAAAAGGGGCTTCAGACGCTTTCTTCTTTCAAACCCTCTGGGACGCTTGTCTTGGTCCTCGTCCACTGTGACATTACGGTTGAACGTAAAACTACAAAACCAGACTGTGTGTATATATAGTATATGCATATGTGCTCATTCTTAGCAGTGTCCACCAGGTGATGCACTAAATCATCTGTGCAGCAACTGTCCATCAGGCCCCATGGAGGTGTGATGACCACTTCCTCGAGGCTCCGCCCCTGAGTGATGATGACGGCACAGAGCGGAGAACGGGACTCAAGGAGGCGTGAGTGTGCATCGATGTGTTTTGAGTGCGTTTTTTCATGTCTTCGCTTTTGGGAGTGCAGTTCAGCAGAGTTCACGTGCACTTTTCAGATTGCAGCACACGACAGTTCTCCACAGGAAACAGGTTGTTGTTGTTTTTTTTGTCGCCATCTCTATAGGCACGCAAAACGTTTTGTTTTCGTTTTTTTCTCCGTCGCGTACGCCGTGTCCCCTGTGGCTCATATAGTGTCAATAGGAGGTTTACAGACATCAAGCTACTCGGGTGACAGAAACCACAGTGACAGAACTTTCTGGTGCTTTTTCAGCTTCTCGCCTCAGCGTGCATTTCAGAGGACGACTCTGGCAGACACGGTTGATGTAGAGAAGATATAAGATGGGCAGCTCCATTTTATAAATAAAATGACATTTGAGGAGGTGCAGCTTCTCCCCGCTTTGGGTCTACATTCTGACTCCAGAATATCAGTGGCTGGCTAAAACTTTAGGTATTTTTATTTTTTAAAAGCTGTTGACTATTAAAGTAAAACCAAAAGCAAGAAATAAGAGGCATCAAACACATGCAAGAGAGATCTTTACAAGCTCTGGAAAAAGGTATTTGACAACATAAAGGACAGAAAAGGACATGGAGCACACACACAGTAATCATTCCCAATAATATCCTTGCAAAAAGGATCAACTCTGACAATGTAATATTACCCAACAATAAATGCATCATAGAGCAAAAAAGAAAAGGCAGTGAAGAGGGGAAAGAAAAGGCGCAGAAGAAAGAGACGATCTTCCACTAGCCTCCAAGTGACAGCATAAATAAAGTGTGGCACATCTTTTACCTTCTTCAATTATCTGCCGTTTGACATGCAAGCTGAGCACAGTGTAATTAACATCTCTGGAGATAATGGGGTCGCTACTCACTGATCAATCTCACACACATATATTATTTGCCTTTTACCAATCCGACCTCCTGTTCTCCTCGAAAGGGAAATATTCCACAACAGATTTCTCTTCGGTTTGGGGCTTTTAATAAAACTCTGGTAATGGGACTAATGACTCATCCAATTGAGCTCATCTTCCAAGCATCAATTAGGGCTCCGACCCCGCTCGCACTCGAGACGGATGGCGCGGTAAATAAAAAAAATAAAAATCCTTTAGCTGATTTACTCCAAGAAGCACAAGTGTTGACAGATTCCCTCAAACCGTTCACTACAATGACGCTCATTGTGTGCGCTCATTGCCGACGGTCCTTGTATACGGAGCATCAGCATTTTATGTCTGGCTGGAAACCATTTTTTAAATCAAATCAATGTGTGTACTCTATACAAAGTCCAGAATATGGTATCACAACAGGCAGTTCTGCACATAAAGGCTCTTAAATGTGCTTTTATACATTTTATATTATGTCATCACTGGATGTTACTATTGGCAGTTTGCAGCTGCAGCTTCTTATGCGTCACTGCTAAAGCGTTGCATTGCTCTATAATCTTAAACATCCTCGAAGCCCTTGGTGAGAACCAACCCTGATGCAATATCAGTTCTCAACAAACTACTGTGTCTGCAACACACACACACACAAAATTCCATCTATCTTTAATATTTACAAAATATGTCTGACTGCAACAGGTTGACCAACCAACAATGTATGCATGTCGGGGCTATTCCTAACAGGAATGATGATTGGCGTTGCCCCCCCCCCCCCCCCCCTTACACTGTGAATATGACAGACCTGCATAGCAGCGGCAGCAGCAGCAGTTGCCTTTGGGCAGACCTCAAGTCAGCCCTGAGATTTATGTTGTTGTTGATGTCAGGTCCAAAGTGAAGTGTCTGGGGGCAAAGGGAGCGTCCGGTGCATTGAGAGCAATGATTGAACACCTTAAAAAGAGGGAGAAACCTCACTTCCTCTTTCAGAGACTTAACTGAAATAACCGTGTCCCTGTAATGACAACTGCTGCTTCGATTGCATCATCAACAGATCTGGTCATAGTATTTTCGGTCGTGGTGTTCAGACCTCAAGACTGAGCATAGTGCTTGCCGTCATTTGGCAATTCCACGGTTGACTTTTTAGCGCCGCGGCAATCCTCTATTATTGTAGTGTCCGCCGCTATCGGCGGAGTCGCGCCCTCACTCAAAGTGAAGCGGTTTAATGTAAAAGGAGTGGAAGACCTTTATTGTAGAAGTGTCGATTGTGCAACCAGCGAGGTTAGATAGTGCTGCTAAAAGTTAACACCATTAAATGCGTCCAAAAATAGGTCCACTTTCAGCACTTTGCGTCTGAAACATCGCATGGACAGAAGGATAGATGTCACGCAGTTCACACTTCGTTTTTATTATTAGCAAATGTGCATTTCAGTTGGGGTGCCCAGGCCTGCTTCACCATAACTGTAAAAAATTAAAAGAGCTAATTCTAGCAAAGACCTTGCTAGCTTTCGTCAGTGTTGTTGACTTTACAGGCGGAAACATACTCAAGGGGGAAAAGAGCTGATCAAAAGAAGTGAAGGTAAGACAATCACTGTTGTTTTTGCTGCGGGGGAGTGTTAAAAGCTTTACCTCCAGTGTATTATTAACTCAACGCTGCCTGGACACGCGGGGGCAGTTTTTTTTTGTTTTTTTTAACAGTTTAAGCTGAAAACAGATGTGCGTTTTATGTGGCAGGCTCTCCAGAGTTTAAACGCCGCTCTCCACACAGATGAGGCCGTAAGTCTGGGTCGTAAAAACTGCCTTTGAAACTTTCGAGGAGGATTTAATGCCGACGTGACAGCCAGTGGGCAGGGGGCACCCTCCGTGAGGCTTCACCTTTCAGGGGCACACTCACACAAACGCCGAGCTGATGTGAAGACGGGACGGGGCTGGGTTTAAAGCCTGCGACGCCTCTTCACTTCTACGCGGCCCAGGTTGCTGCACATGTGCTCTCTGGGTGGCACGACATGACGTTTGCTCACACAAAATGAGCAGTTTACCGTAAACGTGGACACTGTATTGTGGGGGTGACGACAAAGGTAATTGTACTGCAGCAGCCAGCGTACAGTGTTATTACTGGGATTTACACACCTTCAACTCCCCCGCGCCCCCTCCTCCCCTATCCCTGACTTTACAAGGTGGAATTCCTCACACACACACACGCACTTTTGGAAAGCCTTAAAAAAAACAGCTTTTCTTTCACACTTACACTTTTTCCTCGTGTGCTCAATTCTGTTCATTTTCTCGACTTAAAAGCGCGGCCCGCATGTTTCCCTCTCGCCAAGAGACAATCTCTGTCACACAATGCAATCTTGATGCTTCACACTCCCTTTTCCCGGTGACCTGTGTTGACTCTGGTACCGCCTCCTGGGTCGGGCAGGAAGGCATGCTGAGTGAGCTCTCTGCTGGCTGTATCCAGGCCCAGCCTCTTACACAATGCTGCCTGCCCCGGCCCCGCAGAAGGCCAACCCCCTCCTCCCCAATAACCCACTTCCCATTCTTCATCAAACCTGGGGATTTTAGTGTGAGAGGGTGGAGATGAGAGCAATGGGGGGGGAGGAGGAGGTGTGTGTGTGTGTGTGTGTGTGCTTGTGTGTGTGTGTGTGCGTGTGCGATGGGGGGGCACATCCTGCGTGAAACCGCATCCTGAACAAGCATCGCTGCGTCTCACTGTAAATAAATACGCTTCTCCTTCCGTCAACTGTCACCGCCTTGGCTCCCAATCACCTTCAAGTCCAAACAGGAAAGTGCAGGGAGGCGAGGAAGATGGCAGATATGAGCTTTAATTTGCTTTTCGCTGCACTTTAACTGCGGCGCGCGGCGCTTCCTATTCTCCCGCTCCGACCAGCTGCCCCGGCTTCGTTCCAGGCCCCGAGTCCTTCCTGTCACCTCTCATTACTACATTATCCGGGAGGAGGCTCCCTGTGTAGCTGGGAAATCCCCGTTTGGTGGTCCTCTTCCCCCCACCCCCGTTTATGTAGTACTGCATGAGACACGATTCAAAAAGCCACGCGCGACATCCTCAGAGGAACGCTGCTGCTGCTGCCTTGTTACCTGCTGATCCTCTCTCTCGCTCTTCTCCCCCCCCCCCCCCCATGCATTATCACGGGAGATGCAACTGAGCAACCGAGCATGACGAAGGCGACAACTGAGGTGTGACGAGCTCCCAGTCCATGAACTGCTTTGTGCTGCGAGACTCTCAACACGGCGGCTCAGTGTGTGAATATCTATCATTCCATTAAGAATCAAAAAAGGCGCGCGGCGTGCTATAAGGCCGCGGTTACACTTGTCGTTTTCAAAGCGACTTTTGTCATCCAATCGTGCGACAGAACGCATCGACTGTCAAAAGTCTGAACCATCCTGTCAGACAGGTTCGCATTGAAGTGTAACCAGCCAAAAATGTTCTGGAGTAAAGAACCAGGAAGAGAAGGGACAAGTCATTAATATACAACATAATTAATATGGTAGCAGCTCCATTGTCTTGTGTCCCATTTCAACTTTTCTCTCACAAGTACAAACACCCGCGCTCAAAGTCCTCCGGTACGTCATTGTTTTACTACTATTGAACGAGTTGAGCTGAAAAATGCTTGCGCGCGCGCACACACACACACACACACACACACACACACACACACACACACACACACACACACACACACACACACACACACACACACACACACACACACACACACACACACACACACACACACACACACACACACACACACACACACACACACACACACACACACACACACACACACACACACACACACACCAGTGTTTGGCCTGGGCTCAGCTCTGCCCATACAGTAACTGATCTGTCAAGACGTTTACATTAACACATTAACATGCTCTCTGCATGCAAGATAAACATGTAATGGTTACTGGAATCAAAATGGCCACGTACACACGTTTACAAGACGTGCACATACAGGACACCAAATAGGGCGATGCGCATGTCATAAATCAACACGTTCTTCCGCTGATAAACAGCTAAATATTAGTCAGCCGAAATGAACAAAGAGGACACCCCCGGTCCTTAACTGTTAATCCGTACACAAAGCCGTTGTGATAACAGCAGCAACATTTAATTCTAAGCAGTTTACTGCTCCGACAGTGATGACATTCGACGTGCAAAGGATGCAATGCAATGCGAGCTCTATTCAAAACCATACAACAAACAGTGATCTGAGGGAGAAGCATGAAGGAAGTAAGACTAAGTTAAATTAGCCTCACAGTTAAAACGGTCCCATACAACGAGTTGCTTCAGTAAAACTGCCCCTCGCCGTTTGAAACAGGAAGAGATGATAACTGTTATTATATTCCAACCAAATTGTCAGTTAAGATAGGTACTTCATGCAAAGTCATTTCGTGGTAATGTTTTGCAGGAGAGGGGAAGAGAGGGAGGGGAGCAAAACAAGTGATGGATACGAAGCCAAAATAATTTTGTGGCATCAGTCCGTAGTCTTGCCTCGTACGTCTCGACGGGAAGAAAAAAAATAAAACCGAGCTGCACGGGAGTCAGCCGCTGCGGTCCTGGAAGCTCACGCGAGCCGTTCTGCCTCGCCGCTACAATTGCGTTGAGTTGTGCCATCTTGATGTGACGGCTACGGGCGGCCCCCTCCTCGTTGCCTGAGGAGGAGGCTCGCTGGCCAGACACATTACTTTGAAAGAGCAACATCTCACTGAGCATGTCACAACCTGCCCGGGGGGAGAGAGGGGTGGGGGTTTGTGCTGTGTTTATGGTTTATCCCCAGGACCCCGATTGTTGTTCATTTCCTGCGCGAAGACAAAATAAGCACCAACATGTGCTCCTCCCCGGCCTTCACAGCGGCATTTTTCCGCACAAGTGGCTGGCCACAGATGATTATACAATTAAAACAATTTTTCCGCGCCTATCTGTCAGACCGATCTAATTCGCGACACTAATGGAGTGCGCCTCTTTCTTTCTTTCTTTCTTTCTTTTTTCTCGCGACAGAAGAAAACAGAGCAAAGAGCCAGGAGGAGCAGTGTTGTGTTTGTTTAGCAGGATGTTGGTGAGTCGAGTTGAGACCCCAGCAGTTTTCACTGCAGCCCACAGTGCAGCAAGGAAACGGGGACGCTCGGTTTGACTGTTGGTTCAAATTAACCCTTGGGTGAAGGAAGAAAAAAAAAAAAAAAAGACAACACTACCCTTCAACCAACGCTGACTTAAATAATTCATCGTGGCAAAACAAATAACCAGGGAAGCCTGAACGTGGAAAGCAGTCGCTTTAAAAAGCCGGGTTTTCAGCAGCAGGACGTGAAAGAAATTTAAATTTGTTCAAATGAAATGGAACATGTCGAATCTGAGGTTGCGCCTCTCAGACGGACGCCGCACAGGGAGGATTTAGCCAAACCCCCGACCTGGATATCCTGCGTCTTCGTCCACCCAGTGTGGACAAGGAACACGGATGGGAGCTACTCCTGCACAAGTTCAAGGGGAAATGCTTTCAATGGCGTGGCTCTGTCCTTCCCAGCCCGCCGAGAGTTTTATGTTTATGAGCTACCCTGATGGGGATGCACATATCCATTAGATACGAGTTCGCCTGAGGAGGGACGGGGGGGGGGGGGAGGCCTGATATTAACCCGCGAACAAATGCCCCATCAGCAAAGAGGGGAAAGCTGCCTTTTATGGCAACAGATCACAAGACTCAAGTCATTGGCCACAGAGCCCACAAATGAGGCGTTAAGTGTAGTGGCAGGGCAGCGAGGGAAGAGGAGCGCAGAGATATGACCCTCTGCTCAGCCGTGCATGGATCTGCCCTCTGCCTCCTCCCCGCCTACTTGCTCTCTGCCACTTCGTCATAAGAAGAATAAAAGCATCAAAACACGGCGAAACAAACGGTCGTCACAAAACAACAACCGTCACCTGCAGCCAAATTCATTAAGGGGCATCAGCCTTGTCATATTATTTTTGTTTCTAATAGAATATTATTTTTTTTTTTTTTATGCAATATTCTGTGAGATTCCTAATGGACGTTTTTGGTAATTAATTGCCAGACGGAGGCAGGGCTAGGCGCGACGGAGTTAAAAAACACAACCTGACGTGGTGATTGGGAAAGAGAGTGCGGCGAAGGGGGCCTGCTGGGAAGGTTTCATCATTGTGCCCCCCCCCCTGCTGCTGCTGCTGCTGGCAATGGGAGGAGATAGACTCCTCTTCACAGTCAGAGATTTAATTGCACGCAGATTCCATTACCTCTGCACAAATGTCACATTCTCTTCTGATCAGGGGGCACGGCAGCCACTGGCAAGCAGCCAGACCTTAGTGCAGAAAGTGTTCAGCCAATCAGGACTCCCAGGGCAGACAGAGGTGAGCGGAGGGACAGAAAGATTATAGTACGGCAAAGATGTTGAAGAGAAAAAAAAAGTCCCTAACACAGAGCAGCTGACGGTGCAACATTCAGGTAGAGGGCAATATATATGCTGCGGTAACATATTTTATTGATTTCACGTGGGCCCGTTAAGTGCATTTGTCATTGCAATTACTGTTATTATTACTGTTATTATCATGGATTTTCAAAATCGGCAAAGGTTGGCAAGTATAGGCGCGGTCATTTTCATATTCATATATTTACAACGAGATAACACTTCAATGGCAAGTTCACACAAATAATATAACATGACCTGAAAATAACCCTGAAAATACTTACTCTGCATACTGTATTAACCGATGCAAAAATAAACGGTATGCATTTACATGTTTATAACATATTCTGGACAATCGATAATTGTTATCAAAACATAATTTGAATGAGTGAATTGTTCGGTCTGAATTATTGGTTAATAATTACTAACGGTTATTTCAATAATGGATTGATCGACCGGCCTTTTTCTCAATTAACCCCAAAGATATTCAGTTCACTCTCACAGAGGTTTTCAAATGTGAAAGAGCTGCAACCAGTGAATTTGTGTCATTTTTGCCCACAATAATTTGTATATGTATTGATTAATTGTCAAGGTAGGTGCTATTCAGTTGATCAACAATTATTGAAAAAGTTGGAGGTGAACGTTTTCCAGTTCAACGCCTAAAAACTTTTGCCTCAAAATACAACCTGTAGCTAATTAACGTTAGTTTTGTATCATTTTGAGGCAAATACACTGAATAAACCATGACATCAATTTCAGGCAGGTGGTGTGCAGAGTGCACAGAAAGTGAATCCCTGGCAGGATCTTCTGGTCAGTGTTAAGAACTCCATAATATTTATTGTTTTAAGCGTATTGATTTAATAGCTCTGGGAAATCGGGGGCTTCAGGATTAGGAGTCATGAAGTAGGCCTGAATGGCTCCAATGATGATATGAGAAGTCCCAAAACTTTAAAAAAAAATTATATAAAAATTATATAAAATCAGATATGTGGGGAGCAATTCAGAGGCTTGGAACCAGTCTCCACCAGAACATTTCTGGAGTTTAATTTATACAAACTAATATCAGTCAGTCAAATTAGTAATTAGTTCAAATTCTGCCCAAAAAATATCCAGCTAGTATTCTGTACCATTTGTGTCTTTATCATTCACATCCACACTCGCTGGCCTAAAAAGCAATAAAAGCTCACAATACACGTGTTGGGATCTGCTTCCAGCGTATTATGGCCTGATTATTATGGCCTGATACAAACAGCCAGACCCAACGGTGTGTTTTGGAGGCACTTCACAGACAAACGGCGCACACGGTAATGAACTAAATAAGAGACGGGTTGGCAGGAGGATTGCCACATACCCTGATCACTGGTGCAGGGCAGACTGGCGCTCCATTCCTCCAATCAGAATTCAGCTCACCGTGTTGAGGGCAGGACCACTGGGGGAGGGAAGGGAAGGGAGGGGAGGTTAAAAAGTAAAAAGGGAAAGATACAACTATTACAAACAGGAAGTGAAAAAGTGGGGGGAGCCCCTAACCTGGTCCGCTGAGCCCACATGTACAGAAATGACATAACAGGCTTTCAACAGGCAAAAGTAAAAGTGATCATCGTCAGCCGCCAGTATTTGATAACTCGTGACGCACCGATTCCAGTTTGCACCTCCCGGCCCACAGAAGTTATCTTTTACATCTGAACATGCAGATAAGCAACGACGGTGGGCACTAAAATAGCAGCAAAAGGTGTTTGCGTCGCAGTTTCTGTGGTTAATTTCTCACCTAAAAGAAAACAGTAAACATGTCACGTGGTTGACCTTTGTTAACGTGGTGGGAGTGCTTTTAAATAAACCCACGTAAAAAATGTAAATAAACGTGCTGGATTCATTTCCCGTTGCTGAATGTGATCAAAACACAGACTACAGGATTTACGAGTTTGAGTATTCTTTTCCGTTTAAAGCACCGCAACAAAAACACGACATCTTAAAAAAAGAAACACACATCACCGCCACATTACTGACTTTTACGATGATGAGACAGTTACTTACGATAAGGTCGTTAAACCTCCGTTAACGCACCACAAAAAGCTACAAGTGTCGCACAGCGTTCGCGGTAATGCAGTGACATGTAACCCCCCCCCCTCCCCCGATGTGGCCTCCGCCTCGCCGTGGCAGACGTTTCCAATACGTGATGCATGGCTTGTGCCACTAGAAAGACGTCGGAGACAACATTTTGTTTATCGTAAAAAAAACACTGCTGTTGAGCTCAGAAGCATTAATCTGTCGCCTGACAAACAAGTGGAAAGATGCTAATGACTTCCAGATACGCTTTCAGACCATGCAAATGAGGCGCCGGCACGCATGGCTTCTGATTTTGTCACAAGAGTCGTGGCTGCATGTGTGGACATTATATATGTGTGTGTGTGTGTGTGTGTGTGTAGTGTGTGTGTGTGTGTAGTGTGTGCACCACACTTTGCGGTTAAATGTGTCCGTGTCTTCCAGCATTACAGCTCCCAGTTAATTGGCCCACGCTCTATGTAAAAAACTAAATCTATAACTCTTGTTTCCGTGTGTGTAGCGCTGTGGCTCTCTCTCTCTCTCTCTCTCTCTCTCTCTCTCTCTCTCTCTCTCTCTGACCAGACACAACAAACTACAGCCCCGACGTCCCAACTCCTCATAACTCACCAGCGTGGAATTCAACTAACCCCATTAGTGGGGCGACTGTGGGTCAGTGGTTAGCATGACCGTCTTTCAATCAGGGGGTTTGCGTTTCAATCCCCGCCCTAGTCGATGTGTCCTTGAGCAAGACACTTAACCATGCATTGTTCCCTGTAGCTGTGTCTACAGTGTATGAATGTAACATGATTGTAAGTCGCTTTGGATAAAAGCGTCAGCTAAATGACATGTAATGTAATGTAATGTAGTGCAGCCGCTGTTTCCAAAGACCAGTCCACATTCCTGCGCCTGCCATCGGCCCTTGATAAGACTCGACTGATTGCTCGGTTGCATCCCTGTCATTACTCCCCGAAGATATGTCGATCCCGACAGACACCCCCCTCCTCCCCAGGTGGATCACCGACTGGCCCCTCACTTGATTTTTAAGAACCCCTCACTTTGAGATCTCCATGTCGTCTCCCACATATGACTTACTCAAGCTTTAGAAACTACTTGAGACGATTTAAAAAGAGACGGGATTTATGTGCAGCCCCGTGAAAGGGGTGTTAAAATTAGCACACGCTTAAAAGGAAGTAGCTCGGAGTCTTTATTGCAAATTAACAAGCGCTGGATTTTTTTACACCGCGGTTACGTTTTATTGCGTAATCTGTCCATAAAAAAAAGAAAATGAAAAAAAAGAAAGAAAAAAAAAAAGAGACTAAAACAAGCAAACAATTTGAGCTATACTACATGCTGAGACGCCAACATGAAGTGAAAACATTTTACCTCCCGACTATAAAGCGTTCTCACTTTTCGCATGCCAGCTGCTAAACACCCGACTCGCTCTGGAAACATGTGGTTGTAATCCCCTCTTTTCACTCAAATTACAAACCATGTCAGTTTGTGTGGAAACTCCACTCCGCAGTGTGTGCGTTAATTGCCGCTCGTTTTGTGAGTTCCCAGGCAAACTACACAGGTGTCTCATTGAGGGAGCAGGACAAGGGGCCAGGAGCCGCGTCAGGTGAACCAAGTGATGGGTATTATCGATTTATAAGTACAGGTCACCTGCTGCTTGTTGGATATAGCACGACGTGTGAGAATATTTGTTGTTGTTTATAAATAACGATGGGAAACTCCTTGGCATTAGTGACATGGATCTAAGCCAGAGTCGAGCCTGTGATCAGGTTTTGAACTGGGGGGGGAGAACTGGTGCTGTATCGGATCAATGGCTTGACCCATTAAGTCACACCACTCCCAGTACCTCATCTAATAAGAGCCGGTGTTTGGGAACACCCGCGGCTGACCCGCGCTGCTGGGGACAATTACCGAGAGAGTGGTCTTTCGGGGGCCGACGCCCACTTGACCCGGTAGCGTAAAGACGCGCAGGAGATCCACATGATTTAAACTCCTCCCCAAGACGTGCTGACAAGGTTAGAGGGTCAGTGCAGACATTAACAGGTCAGTGTGTGGCCCACTTGGGAACAATTACTCCCAGTCACAGCTAAGTGGACACTTGATTGAACACGATGGAGGCAGGACACACTTCCCACAGATAACAATCCCCAGAGCCATTTAGGATAAAAAGCCCTTGTGATACAGCCTTTATGGGCAGAATTCATCTTCCTTTTCCCTTTTAAAAGAATGCGAGAGTGTGATAGAGAGCCATTCTCTCAGAGAGATGAGTCCCTCAAAGCATTACCATTTTCTAGCAATGCTAATAGCTGCGTCGGACACAGAAACAATTACAAGGTGACTGGGAGGGAAAAAAACTAAACAATGGGACAGTTGAGGTTTATAATTCATACGAGAGAAGAAGGAAAAACCGAATATAATATAAGATATTGACGGGTCTTCCAGCGTACTTCGATGGAACACAATCAGGCTTAAAACAGCTAACCTAGACGTTAACAGGGTGACATAAATATATCATTCAGCAAAAAAAAATCTCTCATCTCTTAATTAACGGTGCGGGAGCTGCAGGTCTTCTTTTTTTTTGTTCATGCCGTTCGACCTTTAACCTAGTGACAGTTTGACCCCTCTCTCCCACCACAATGACTAAAACTTTGCCTCGAACATCTGGTGTCTTGACGCGCCTCCGGCAGCGAGTCACAATGCAACAAACAGTGTGTGTTTTATCGTAACGCGTGGGTTTAACTGTAGATAAACAGAAGTTTGTGCAGATAAAATAGCAAACTTATTAATGTGTATCTGTGTCCAAAAAAACAACAACAGTGTCCCCGTACACAAATGGGGCTTATCGATTCGCTAACACATTTCCACAGCATTTGCATAAGCCGCCGGTTGTTTGTGGTGTTGTGTTTGTTTTTTTGTTTGGTCGTTTCTTTGTTTATTTATTTCTCTGCGCTATCAAATCTGTTTTACAATTGTCCCCTGGATCTGCAGCGATGGCTGCTGCAGCAGCTGGTAGTTGTTAGTGGCTGGAGATGACACAGTTCACCACTTCTCCAGGAGACAGCCGGCCCAGAGACCGGGCAGCACAGCTGCAGGAGGAGGAGGAGGAGGAGGAGAGACTTTGCTTTTTTTGAAGAAAGGGAGGCAAAGAAACCCTGTTGTTGACAGACTTATATTACTCCAGAGCCAGAGCTCATTACTTGAAAAAAAAGAAACGCTCCTGCAGAGAACCCCTTTCCCCTATCTCTCTCTCTCTATGCCGCCCTCCTCATTAACGGGGCTCTTTTCCCAATTCACCAAGGGGACCCCTGAGATACAACCTTCCCAAAAAATCCGGCAAAGTGGCACGACATTAGCCCATTTTGCGTGTCCGCGGAAGTGCAACAAACAAAAGCAACGGGCTCAGCGGCTGACCCACTGCTTGTTGGGGCGACCGGCTTCACTCCCCAGGACCGTCTTGTAACCAAGTGGACATCGTGTGAATGCCATCTGGGTGCCACTTATTTAAAGCTGGCAGAAGTCCCGTGACAGCCAGCCTGGCAATGAGGAGAAGAGAATAAATTGTATCATTTGCTTAACATGCATTTACCGTTGCGGCCGTTAAAAAGCTCATGACTAAATAATTCTAATTTTTGGGGGGAGGGGGGTGGGGGAGGCGGGGGGGGGGGGGGGGGGGTGGTCGGTGCCAGTTTCTGCCGTCGGCCAAATTACGTTGTGCACGCGGCAACTTTCAAAGGGCTGATGAAGGCGATATCAAGCTGTTAACCACATGAAATCGCGTTTACCACCAAGTATGTTAACAGCCCTTGATCCGTTTACACCAAAAGAAATCTCCCAGTGCGTTAGGCACTGAACAAAAACCATAAACAGACAATAAACACATTGTAATTATAATGCCAACTCTTTAATTACGTGTGCCATTTGGGGACGGTCGAGCTCGCTAATTGTCAGAGTGATGCGTGAGGATTGGGGGTGGGGGGGAGGCGAGGAGGAGATCAAGCCCCGGGCCCCAATGAGAACCATATTCCCCGCTCTCCAAGCGCGTTAGAGAAGGCATAAAATTCAATTGGCACGGCTCCAAAGAGGAGCAGTCCAAGCAGCCGTAATCAGCAGGGACAAACTCCACGCAAATCATTTACATTGGCACAAGTGGGGAGAAGTGACGGCAGGTTTAACTCGCGGAACGTGAAAAGCGAGGAGCATCCCCGCCTTCTTTAAACCAAGGAAATATGACACCTACGACTCTAGTCCCCGTCTATGGCAATTCTCTTCTATTTTCCATAGTGGCAACCAATTAGATTACAAGAGAGAAACAATGCGGATGACAGGCTTTAATCCTATTACTGCATGTTGCCAGTAAACAGTAGACGTACTACAGAATGCTAAACAAACAATACGCCCCCGTGGCTGGTCGTCTTCACAGACAGCACTGTTAGGTCTGGATATTTTAATTTGAGACCAAGAAATATTATTTTGGGGTATTATTTTCGCTCTGTTGACTCCCATTAGACCATTCGGGCTTAGTTATAGAAGCAGACGAATGAGAGGTCAGTCTTGTTATGTTGCATGATGTAGTTTAATGATTAAAAAAAATAATCCATAATAGAGCTGACCACTTTTATTCTGTGACTTGGCATAACTTGTCATCGCCCCTATTCTAAAAAGATCATTCTATCAACCAGCCCTACCGCCAAGGAAATGTTGGTAAGCCACATCATTTGGATATTACAGCCAAATTCTATGCAACTCCTATTTATAGATACATTGTGATCTCAAGTTTGCATAGTTTGCCATCAATGAATGAAAAAAGGAAAGACATTGTATAAGAACAGACGCACAGTGTTGTAGTCATCACCCTTTAGCAATGCAGTTATTTTGGACGTGAACACCAATGTTCAACGGACTAAATTGAGTTCAAGGGTTTGCTTGCCAACTGGGATGGGACACACAGCAAATCAGCATCCATCGTGCACAGTTGTCCACTGCGATTTAAAGTGATACCATCCGTATCTGCAGTTAGCAACAGTATTGCGTTTTCCAGGCAAAAACGTGCACATTTATAGATCAGAGTCCAAAGGAAAAGGGAGTGGCCTCGAATGGCCTACAGTATTAGCATATACAGTACATGGCAGTGAACAGAGATCACGGGGTGAATTATTGAAAAACCACCGTGAGTGCCGTGCGCCCTGAGAACACTCTGTGAGAGGACATCTCTCTCAGATGAATCATCAGGACATGAATATCAGGCAGCGAGTAACTGTCTCCACCACCGTTTACATATTGACTGGCATGTATGTGGTCGGCAGCTTCCGATGGCATGATCTCACTTGGGGGGTGGATTCACCGTGAATCTGGTGGGAGGGCGTGGCGTGGCGTGGCGTGGCGTGGCGCTGCAAACCAATGAAGCTTAAACAAGGAGGCGAAACTACTATTTATTGGTTCCACGGCGCAAAAATCACACATTAGCTAACACTGGGTCCGGCGAGCGTTCGCGCTGCGAGTCGCCGCCCCAAACTGCTCTCACCTCTGCTTCTCCCCATCCCTCCGGCTACTACGCAGGGTTCAACCAACACTTCTCTGTGGCCCGCGATGTCTTTTTACACGGTATTGACAAAAGAGATCAGCTTGAGGGAGTGAAAGAGAATGAGCACATGAAAGATACAGCATTTTCATCAGCTATCCATCTAGTTATCTAATGTGGCCATTATGCTGCTAAAAAAAGAGAGCCTGCTCATCTATTCATTTCACTTTCATGCAAAAAAGGAGATGACACTGCGGTGGGGGGGAGGGGGAGGACATTGATTTCAATTCTTTGAATTAGCCCGGCGCACGATTGTGTATGAAACACACAGACATGCACTCAAAATACCCAAATCCCCTCTGTAGTGGGATGTGAATGGATTGATTTACTCATTTCTGACGGCGAGTTGTTGTTTTTGCCGGTCGCGAGGAATTGATTGGCCGACACATTAAAAGCCTGCGCATCACGCACTCCATACACACGGTATGAAAAGGCTTTCAGAAATATATCCAGTAACTCAGGGCAGCCAATTGTTTAAACCGCACCACATTCGCAGCGTTTACAACAGGTTGCAGTAAATCTCTAACAAAAGGGCCGTAAACAGTAAATAGTAAATGGTTAACGGCATTGAGCTTGGAGCGGTGTGGGGAGGGAACAGTTGTGGTACATGTGTGCATGACGCTTTGTCAGCGCCACTCACTGAGAACTGATACGAAAGATAAATAAGACGAGCAGAATGTGAAACGAGTGACATGTAAGCAAACGTCGTCACTGGCGAAATCTCCGGTGCGACGCCATCGCTTCACAGAGACGCAGATCTGAATTCACATCACTGCTAATGTAGACTCCCCCCGCCCCCGCGCTTTTTACTGTAGTCCTGGAATAAAATAAGTAGCACCAAAAAAATGTTTTGGTTGCAGTTGAGCTTCTCTCTCTCTCTCTCTCTCTCTCTCTCTCTCTCTCTATGTCTTTATCTTGGGTCTTTTTTTAGACCAGACGTGCAGTCGCTTAGATAAATGTCTTGTAAGCCACAATAACGCGAAAAAATATTTCCATCCCCAATATAAACGTGCGTTCACCGATTCACGAGGGAGCCGAGCGGCGTCGGGCCCATTATTAAGCCCTTTGACGAGCTAAGTCAGCATGATAAACGCTGGTTTGTGCACCAGATGTTCGAGAGCTAAACGGTGCGTTTTCTAAGCACTGAACTTCAAACGAAGTGGATCAACTCGCCGCTGGCGCCCCTTTCCTCGCTGGCGCAAACGCTCGTTTTTAGTTTTTTCCCGCGGATCGAGGGCCGCGTGCCGCCTGCTGTCATGTCACCTGACTTACCGGCCTGTGCAAAGCGCATCGCTCTCAGGATGGAGCGTGAGGAAGACGACTAGCTAGAACCAGTCAGTGTGGTATTAGAATCTATTGCTAAGTAAAGGATTGATGCACTAGCGAGAGGGAGCCTTGTATTGTACAGAGAGAAGATGAGGCCTGTGTGGAAATCATAGACCGGATTTAAAGATAGACGACATGAATGCTACCGAAAAGTACATGTACCTGCTGTACATGCTGCACGTCGGCTGAAAAGACAGATACCTTGCCGTTTTGTACCGTGATACAACTGGTGTGTGTTTACAGACTCCCCCAGCTGGAGTCATTCCGAGCCAGGGGTGTGTTCAGTTAACTAACAAATATGTTGTTTTGGGAACAGGGTTGGGACTTGAATGCACTAGGACTTGCCCTTGAACTGAAACCGTAACATTAAAATTGATTCTCATGAAAACACAACAGTCAGAAAATGATTACGAGTTATACATGGAGAATAGGAAAATCAAAAGAACACAGCTACGGGGAGCAAATACGTGTCTTGCTCAAGGACACATAGGCTGGCAGAGCCGGGGATCGAACCGCCAATCCTCTGATTGAAAGACGGACCTGCTAACCACTGAACCACCTACTACTACTACTACTATTAATAAAACATAATAATTCTCTCACTCGAAAAAGAATCTGGACCCAATAGATTTTATACTAAAAATGAGAACTCCCAAGTCAAATTAGAACGTTAGCATAAATGAAAGATATAAATTATTCTACTACACAGCTCAAACAAAAAAGACAAAAGAAATGTTAAAAAAAACAACAGTGACAACGTGTTTCTCCGGTGCAGCAAATCTGCTGCCCAACACAACACACGCAGCACAACACTGCCCAAGCTAATCTATTGACCGAGACGATAAACAAAATAACTATCTCCAACGGAGTGGTTTGGGAACGGAGCCTCGCCCTGTTTACAACACCGAGAACAAAAACAAACTCCCTCCAAGGAGCTCGAGTGAATGCAAGTCACACACACACACACACACACACTCTCTCTCTCTCTCTCCAACCAATACAGGCAAACAACAACAAAGTCTGCAGATCTACTGGGAGAGCCAGCTATCACACAACAGCACAAACAAGGTGTGTTTGAGGGCATTTTAGATCGAGAGAGAGAGGAAAAGTGGAATCGAGTAGCAAACAAAGTCAAACGCCCCCCCCCCCCCCCCCCGCCAGCCCGGTCTCAGGTCAACTGAATCATCGGGAAGATACCGTCACCGCCGTCCACGAATAGCCGGCGAAAAAAAGAAACACATCAGTATGACTTCACCGTGGCAGACCCAGTAGCTTGAGAACACTCTCCCTCAATATCCAGAGGGGACTCTGAATGAAGAGGTAATGAATCTCAGTTAACAAGGCCATTATCAGTGAAGGAACTACATCATCCAGGAGGGACTCCAAATCCACGAGGCCCTTTACACTCTCACACACACACACACACACACACACTCTGGCCTTTTATTGTTGCTATTAACTGGTCAGGTACATTGGCAACAACTGGGCCTGCAAAAAGAAAAAAAGAAAACAAATTGCACAAAGATAAAAGTGTCGCGCTTTTGATCTCGCACTGTGCATCATCACAGTAAACAACGAGACCGTATAGGGGACGCGGGCCCAATTAGCCATCCCTTGCTCACCGCTGTCAAGTATTTAAACCGTCCGCGAGGATGATAATAGTAACCTGCATACTTTCATCTGTGCTCCAGACTCATCAGCGATGGCAGCACCTCTGCCGAAGCGCCGCACTGCATCTCGGGTAATTACTGCTCCCCAATTACCACCCAGCTGGTAAATATATATCAAATAAACAAGCAACATCCCGTCAATTAGGAGCCCCCTTTCGTAATGGGGGGTCCAAAGGAAACGGCGGTTTATGTACAGACGGGAGGAGAGCGGCGTGTAAAATAATGTAATCGTGCGTGGGTTTTTTTGAGGCGATTAGTACGTGTGTCTAATTAAAAGGGCGTATTAATTGCAAAGAGGGCCGAGTAAACAACACGGGAACGCCGCTGTTCCACAAAAGAGAGGGCTTGCAAACTTGGCCTTTCCCCGCGCAGACGAGCGCAGACGGACGGCGACATTGTTGGATTCAAAAGGCAGCGGAGAACAGCTGCAGCAACAGTCTGTCAACAAAATTTGCATCGCCGCTCTCTCCTCGTCTCCGTTACTCACTCCTTCTCCCTCTCTCTCTCTCCTGTCTCTCCTTCGAGCCCACGGAGCTGCCGGCTTAGATCTGAGTGCTCTGATGGCTTATCACATAGCGAGCGGCGGGCTAAGCCGGAGTGATGCGCCCAAAAGACATGATCAAAGCAACACCAACTTTCCACGCGGCGATGATGACGGAGGAGCGGGGCCCTGCCATGTTGTGTTTCTTATTAGGCTGGGACTGCCAACTGAAAAACAGTCGAGAAGTCAAGGATGAGGCCCTTAAAGACGTGCTCCTGTAACCGTACTCCGCGTCACGCTGCCAACGAGCGTTAGCGAGGGGTTTAAGTGACATGGCAGTTTGGCAAAAATGAACATGAGGAACCTGCGAGGTGGCACCAGTGCTGAAGGGAGAGCGAGCGTGGGGCCACCAACGCAACTTAAAATGTTACAAACGGAACAAAGGAAATATCTAACCGCACTGTGTTTGACCCCAAATAAGTGGTTTGCGCACATAGCAGCACAAAAACTCACAACTTATCATAAAAATATTCAAAATGTATCAAATGCAACTTAAAGTTGAGAGCAATAACTAAACCATACCAGCGTAAATATTCATTGACGTGCATATTTGAAACTCCCCGAAAAAATAAAAATAAAATCCACTGGGCCGCCGAACGCCATAAACACGGGCAGACCGACATGCAGACTGGACAGCTGATACAAACAGGTGCCGAGGTTCGGCCTGGCAGCTGAGCGCAGCGTGTAGCATATGGTTGAGCCCCCTCATGTCTGGATGAAAAGGTTTGTAGCTTACCTGCACCATTCCCAAAACAGACAAGCGCTGTGCTACTCTGGTTTTAAGTTATTACATGCACTCAAAATGAGAACAGGGAGAGGTGTGTTCCTAAAAGAAACAACCATTTTGGTATAAAGTGTTACTTTAAAACTTAAACTCAGCGTACGAGTAACCCGACTCATCTCTCTCATGAATCGGCTAAGTTTTGTTCATTTAAATATTGCGTGAACAACTATGTCTGAATATGATGCATGCCAAAAACCTATGCATATATACATCTATACAGTTTCACAACCCTAATGTGGGTTTCAAATATCAACACACTCCCTTGTCTTCATCTTGTTTCAGCAACACGCTCAGTCAAATTAGGATTTTTTTTCTGCGTTGATTAATCGTCATATGTTTTTTTTTACGATTAATAAAAAAAAAAAAAAGTTAAATATTCTTATTCCAGCTTCTTAAATGTGATAATTTTCTGTTTATTTAGTTGTTGTTTTTCTCCTCTGTGACAGTAAACTGAATATTTTTGAGTTGGGGACCACAAAAGTAATTCGAGGACGTCATCTTGGGCTTTGGGAGACACTGGTTGACATTTTTCTCAATTTCATAGACCAAACAACTCATTGATTAATCGAGAAAATGATCAGCAGATTAACCGCCAATAAAAATAACACTTAACTGCAGCCCTGGTCTCAAATATATTTTCACCTAGATTTAAATACGTTGATATTACCATGAGAACAAGAACATAATTGTCATACAGGGAAAGGTATATTTGTTGCAACTTGACTAATTGACATGGCCGAGGCAATATGTTCTGCAGCCCATCAAAACAACAAACTGCACGGCATGTACAACAAGCCAATTATTTATTAAAATGGCAACACTGTGTTTATGTGAAAGCAACACACCAACAGCTGCTTCAAGACTGAAAGACAACAGCAGCGAATTCACTTTGCATCTTCAGTGACGGTAGTGGCATGCACACAGACGACTTTTTCCTCTTTTTTGGTCAGCGTCTCTCCCTTTATTAAGGACAGATGACAGCAGAAGACAGTAATTAATGGCTGCATGAGTTAATGGCCGTCCTGAGTGCTTTGCAGTCTCCATAGAGACTGAGGAGCTGCACGGAGCACACCTGAAGCTGCTCCACTCTGACCAATAGCCTTCCCTGGCGCGGATGACCGTCTGCCTGGGCACGCCACAGGGGCCGGGACACACTAACCTTTACCCTGGAAATATTGTTCTGCTTTTCTTTTTTTTTTTACTCCTTTGTTATCACTTCCATTTGTGTAATACGGCACTAATGAGCGCGCTGCACTCGCGCTCACATCGCCGGTGCTCCCACCGCCTTTTGTGTCGCGTGAATCAAACATGCACAAAAAAATAAATAATCACATGATGAATTCATCTACCAGAAAAAAATTCCCTTTATTCATCCGTCACTTGTCTCGCTTTGTGCAAAAAAAAAAAAAAAGAAAGAAAAAAGTGTCTCAAGCAAGTGGTTCGAGGGCGTCTTGCGTCTGAAACCAAATGAGGGGTGAAGAGAGGCAAATAAATCTGAAAGAAACAATGGAGGAAACAGGGAACACTATTTCCCACACAGCACAGGGAAATAACTCTCCTTATCATTCAGCTGCGAGCGAGGACGCACCGTCGGTCTGCAGACCCGTACCCAGCACAGAGTATTTCGGTGTGTGTTCACAAATACTGAGCCGTGAGATGAAAGAGAGGGCCGCTCCACTCAGGGACGGGACTCGGGAGTCCTCACGCTGAATGCATGAGTGACTGATTACTTTCTTACCAGTTGAACCTCAACTCTCTATAAAAGGAGAGCCTTAGCCCCAGCCTGAAGAGGCCAAACTAGAAACAAGGGCTTTCCAAATAATACTAAATTACAGGCTGGTGCGTTAAGGATCTTGCATTATTACAATGCATACAGCTGCTCTTCCTCAAATTTCACCCCCCCCCTTTGCCAACTCAATTTATTCAGTTGTAGTATGGAGCAGAGAAAGTACAGCCCTTCTAGTTTCTAGAAGCGGACGCGGGGGACGGTGTAAGGTTGTTCCCTTCAGAAGCAGCGGAACGTCTGATGTACGCAACAGCCGGTCAAACGGCAGGTCCAGGAAAGTTGTAAAGAAAGTTCACCCTGCATTTTGTTTTTGTTTTTTAAAACTAGGGTCAGCATTAGCAAAGGGTCCATTTCTGCATAAGTGAGCACACAGACCCCAGTGCCTGTTCAAATAGTCTGCAGCTCTCTCACACTCTCTCTCTCTCTCAGGCAGCTCATGACAACAGCCCAGCAGCAGCACTGTTTGATCTCCAATGTTTTCCTTAATCTGGGTTGTCAAGGTTCGCTTGTTGGAGGCTGTTTACTTTACTTCTCCTACAGAAAAAAAAAAGAGTGTTTTTTTTTCCCCCTCAGACAATGACTAATCCAAAGACCAAGGAGGAGGGAGCACTGCCAGCAATAGTTGTTAAAGCTGCAGTTTCCCCTTTTGTAAAAATGTCAGACGGTTTTAGTCCTGCTGTTGCCAGCTGCAGATTTACTGTAACATAAATATATCAGGGTCATATTAAATTATCTTGTGTATGCATGTATTGTGTGGGGTTTTTTTTAACTTGAAATTGTCATTTTTGGTGAGAATACTAATTCTGTTTGACTTTACAAATTACTAATACGTCATGGGTTTAGCTCCATGGGATGTTAGTTTATAATACATACCCATTAAAGAAACTGCACAGTGAAAGTCACTATCGTTCTAGTAACCGGTGTCCATTTGTCTGCACTACACCTGTTACAGAATATTACATTTAACAGAAAATGAACCTGAAATATTTTTGTTATTATTTTTTAATGTATTTGACTGCTTTTAAATTTATTTGTACAGGGCAAAACAGATTTTGCTCAAGAAACGTTAACATTCAGAAGAACACTATAATTAATTATTATAATAAAGTTAATTTACACGTTCAAACAATAGCAATAACAGGTCCCCCCCCCCCCCCCCCCCCCCAAGTGATGAAAAAGTGCCCTGTAACTTCAGCCCCCTTTACGCTATGTCCAACTTCAACCCGCAGCACAGACCCAATAAACCCACTGAGTTCACGGTTTAAAGCGCTTCAACAAAACTATTCACGGAGAAAGTTGTCACAACTTTAATTGACCCCCCAAAAAAAATCTCTAAATCCTTTGTGTTGACGACAAGTTGAATATCCACTCCAAAAAAAAAAATGAAAAATCGCATCGTGTTGGCTAGACAGCCACGCCGAAGCAAACAGCCTTCAGCGACGCACATGACGGGACAGCCCGCATGGACGTGGACCTGCCTGCTGGCTAAGGCTGCGCCACACTTCTAATAACTATGGTTTGGGTGCTAACAGTTCATGTCTTCCTCTGGTCTTTGGGAGTTTGGAGGACAGCTAACACGTGGGGAGGAGTGAGGGGGGGGGGAGAGATTGTCGGCTCGGGGGGGGGGGGGAGAAAAAAAAAAAGCTTCTTCAGTGGTCTCGCTCCAAAGAAATCACCGCACTCAAAACTTCCCTTTTCACCGAGTAAAAACTTTAACTTTTACGGCTGCGCCCGTAACAGGTAGCGTTGTGAATTAGCCGTTAACGGCTCTATGAAGGTGCATTCCCTCCCCCGGTGGTCTCGTGAGTAGCCTCAACTAAGTTAGAAACACAACTTTATTCCCCCCCAATAAATACATAAAGTAGGGGATACAACACTCGCAAGTTAGCTACAACTCCGCGTTACGGAGACGTGAACGCAACGCTACACTACCAACCAGACCGCGTGCTAATAACACAGGTGTTTTTTATTAGTCGTTGATTATTTCGCTAATTGTACCATTAGCACACAAGACAAAACTCCGTGTGTGCGCGCGCGTGTGAGTGCAGCATCAGCAGGTATCTAGACACGACACAGCGAAAGCTAACGTTAACATTAAGATAGTAGTGAAACTTACCAGCGTGGAAAAAGCGCTTTACAGCTTGTAACAGGCGCACGCGGAGGGGTACCAATTTTGCTAGTACGAGATAAACGAGCCCGTGGCCGCGAGCGTGTGCGACAACAAAAAAAAAAAAAAAATCACACCGTAAACAACCAACAATAACGCCCGCCCTCGGTGTTGGTGGCGAGGTGGTGTTGGTGGTGGAGGACGAGAAGGAGGATATGCGCGTGTGTGTGTGTGCGTGCGTGGTGGTGGTGGTGGGGGGGGGCACTAACTAACTAACTTAACTACAAGGAGAAAAGAGATCATCTTACCGAGGAGGGCGTCGAGAAACAAGAAGCAAAATGTGGACTTTCGCACTCGCTGCCTCCCAGCGTCTGCCTCGCGGAGAAAGGCACGAGCTCCTCTCTTTAATGTTGTTATTAGCTTTTTAACGCGCCGAGAGAGGGTGTTTGGGGGGGGGGGGGGGGAAGAATCGCGGATTTTGATGTTGTTGTTGTTTTTGATGTTCCAAGTCCGTGACGTCATATCCACCTGCTGGGTAAACAACGTTCATTGCATCGCGGCTCCCTCGCAGACACGTCGCAGTCACACAAGTACAATTGGGCAGCACTTAGTTAGGTCCTTTTCTGTGGGGAAATGTAATGATATGCATTAGTTTGAGGCTAAAGTGTGACAGCAGAGAGAGAGAGGGGGCTGTCAGAAAAGCTCAAATGTCTAAGATGACTAATTACAACCGAGGCGGAATTAACTTATTTCAGAAAATTCTCCTGTCTTTTATATATTTATTTTGATCTGAGGTTTATCATAACCGTTCCAAACCCTCGCTGCAAGAAAAAAAGAAATGGTTTGACATAATCATCAAAGATGTTTTAATCTCAACTGTGAGGAGTTTAAACTATTAAAAGCAGGGGTGAGAGTGGTGTGTGTGGTTTTTTTTTTTTAATTTTATTTTAAATGACAGTTATATTTTCTGACATGTGAGACAATTCTTCATAATACTTTGAAGGAAGTGTCTACATTTTAAACAAAAGTTATTAAGAATCTCTGCTTGGCATTTTCATATTTATATTTGTGTGGTTAAATGGTTGTGTGCACTCCTAAACAGTTTCCCTTCAAT
This sequence comes from Cyclopterus lumpus, assembly GCF_009769545.1. Lineage (NCBI taxonomy): Eukaryota > Metazoa > Chordata > Actinopteri > Perciformes > Cyclopteridae > Cyclopterus > Cyclopterus lumpus. Next base: position 4,962,205 of record NC_046970.1, on the reverse strand, counting down.
ATGACAATCACAAGAAGTGCAAAAAAAGAAAATAAAGCTACAACGGTAATTAAAATCTCTGTCACTTGCCCCTGAAGACGAGAATCACCACGGGCCGGTTCAACCGTCCAGTTAACACTCATTGTAAAGCCGCATTAATTTAACCCCAAGAGAACATATTTTAAGTCCTTTTTCGTCCTTGATCAAGGTCTGAGAAGCACAGCTTCTCTCTGAGTGACAGTATGCATGCATCATGGCTGCCTCTGGGAGGCTGCTGGTGAACTCTCTCAGGGAAGTCGGTTTCTTAGCAGAGAGCGCCACCCTCTGACCAGGCCCAGTCACTGGGAAAAAGCACTGAGTATTACAGATTGAGCTTCTAATAATACCACAATGCGTGCAGACTTTGCAGACCATATTAACAATAATAAATTACAACAAAACAAAAATATAAACATATTGTGTAGCCTTCAAAAATGTGTTATTTGCAAGTGTTCACCGCAGCCTAGGATATTTTACATTGTATATGCATTGTGTTACACATAAGTTACTGTAACAGCTCGGTTACCGACACCAAAACCCCAAACAAACAAACCTCAATTCGTAGTAACAGTGACACAAACTGAGGACAAACAGGAACAAAAACAGCACGCCTACTTCCTGTCACCTTAAGATGTTCACATTCCGCGTGTCTTTACTGACCCCATAAACATTTTAGAGATGAAAAGCGTTTGATAACAACAGTTGGAACACAAAGACAGAATGAAGGAATTAGTCAGGGAGTTTAGTTTTTATTACGCAGGTATTGTTGTAGTAATAATTACCGATTAGTTTCATTATTTGGATAAAAAAGTCTTTTTAAAGAAAATGTTTTACAGAAGCATGTCCTCAGACCCGCAGCTCAAAAACAGCAAATTCTAACTGTGAAGATTGGTGTGTGTGTGTACACACGTTGTGGAAGTCTCACACACACACACACACACACCATCCCAGCACGGCCTTCAACCAAAGCGGTGTGTTCACTGACCTCCGGGCCCGTGAAGCCACAGCAACACGCAGTCGTCCTCTGAGACGTTCAAGCTGATGGTGCGAAGCTCCACAGTTGAACTCAAACACTGGAATCGGGGCGGGCATGTGAACGCACGTTCACACACAGCCAGAACCCACAGATTTGACCTTTTGACCCCGACCTCAGAGGGAAAAAAAAACAACGACTGAAATTGAATGTGTTTGTCACGATGACATCCTCCCGCTTCCAAACACTTTATCTCCTGTAACGCAACATGACTCCCATTATACCCCCTAACGGGATTTGAAGTTTTGCTTTGATTTGTGTACCGAGCCCGTCTTTCACAGGATTATTGCGTTTTTTTCTTTCATCCTTTCTTTTTCCAAAAGGTTGTAAACACGACTGTCTGGTGTAATTAATGAAGAAAACATTCTAATGTATGTGCAGTTTTGTGGAGGCAATCTGACGCGCGATCTCCTTCATTCTTCAGTGGCTTGATCTGCATGTCAATACTGGCTCTACGAGCTCAGCGTGTTTTGTTTGCTGTCACGTCTGGTGGTGCGCTGTGTGGATTAAGGGCCCCGACTGGATGGAGTGTAGTTACAAATTAATTGAGGATCCCTATCAGTTACGTAACAGCCTCTCCACACACACACACACACACACACACACGTGCGTCAACAAAGTAATTAGCTTTCTGTTAATTAGGTAATTAAGCAAATGAATAGGAGCTCCTCTTGATTTCCAAAGCAGGGGGGTGGGGCTTTCATACGGAGTGTCTCCCCTTGTTGCTGGGGGGGGGGGGGGGGGGCAACAGCAGATAATGACCAGTAAATGACTATCGAGTGACTGGAAGGAGATGACACCTTGTTTTTCAAATTTAGGGGCCAAACATGAAACAGTTTAATGGCGTTTCTTTGCTTTCTTTTCTTTAACCTTTTTAGGCTTTAATATCTTTAAATTACAAATAAACACTATTTAGGAAGTCTGTTATCTGTCCATGGAGTTGGAGACAACATGAACCTTTTTTATTTTTTATTTTATGTTACGGCCAAATAAGCAGTCCCTTTAATGCAGCCGCATTAGAAAATACAATTTTAAAAAAAAGTAAATCAAATACTGCAACAAAACACTCCTTGACATCATTGTAAAAACATCGATTAAATAAAAATTCATCCCATGTTAGTGTTGACTCCATGTCAAGTACATCATAGTATATAAGCAGTCTTATAAAGCTCACGATAATAGTTAAATTGATATTTAATGCATTCATAATTTCCACAAGTACATGCTTTATCACTCTCATACATGTGGTTCTTTGTTGTTGTTTTTTTACCGCCGTTTAAAAAGGGAAAAGAAAGGAGATAAGTGAGCTGCTCAAGTATGTTTCCGTACGCGGTCATGTGACGCGTCCGTTACCACAATAAGCTGACGACGTCAGGCTTGAGCAGGTGTGTAGTTTAAACAACTTGGGGGAACAAACCTCTTTTGGCAGATGATGCATTCTGGCAACGTCGAGACTGGAGCAGAAGGAACGACGACTGGAATAGTTTCAACAGGATCACTGAAAAACACCTATTTTAGAACTTTCTACAAGTTTTCAAACCGGCAGGAGTTGCTTTTTGGAAAACCCAACGACGTGTAGAGATCATAGAGGAGCAGGAGCGTTCCCCTAGAACCCGAGAGGCTTTTCTTTGTAGCTGCAGTCAGCCGCACGGGAAAGTGCAGCTCGGTGGCGGCAGACGCACTCTGTGCTGGTGTTTTTAGAAATGACCGACCAGCCTTCTGAATGCATTTCATAACCACAAACACACGCACTCTAAAACCTAGAAGCAAGCATATTAGTCATTAATTAATCATGATTGTATATCCTATTACACACATAGGATATGTGTCTATAGTTTATTGTGATCCCTTACAGCAAGTCACTGGTTTTTAAATGCTATTCGTACTTTTCTTCCTATGAAGAGTGAAAACATCCGAGGCAAAGGAGGCTTATTGACACAGTGGGGCAAATGTATCAAAAGTGGAGTCATAAATGAAAGCACAAATATCAATCTTGTCTTCAAGGTCTTATGGGTGTGAGATCTGGTGCCATCCAGTGGCCAATTTGGAAGTTGCAACTGACAGAAACACTGAACCACAACCGGCCCCACTAGAGCCAGACAATAAGCGACTCATTAAAAACAAGGTAACAAAAACACACCAGATGATTATAAACTAAAAGGAAGACATACTTCATTTTCTAGGCCATTTCTGCCACCTTAATGCCACACACTGTTCCTCCAACTGTAGTTTAAAACACACGCAGAGCCAGTGCTTTCCCGAAAAGTACTTACCGTCTTCCAAGGGGCATAGCAGTGGGCTTTTAGTGTACTGTGGAAAAAGAGACACGCGTGATGATAATAATTGTATTTTCATTTTCGTTTTTATTCACGTTGTCCGTGTCACTGCAAAACAAATCATGTTTACAATAGGAAATGTTGTCCCCTTTTAATAAACCAGTGCAAAGTTGACACTATAAAAGTTAACACCTGTCGCCTACATTACAATAGTATACCTGTTAGTGAAGGAAACCCGATCTGGGTGATTTGTTTGGAAAGGGAGCTGATAGAAAAATATGTTCTCTATTAATAGTGACGCTATTTATCATTATGGACGTTCTCAAGGTGAAGTCAGTGTAGCTTCAGGTTTAAAGTGTGTTGTTGTCTCCGAAGCAGCAGGTGAAACTATTAGAACTAGTCCCACCTGTCATATTTGACTTGATTAAAATGTAAGCCTCACGTTGCCTTTTTTCACCCGTTGGTTTTTTTCACCCACTCTGCATTATAAGAAGAAAAAAAACAGTCCAGTTATATTGGGAGGGGAAACAAATACGGAGCGGTATCTTTTCAGAGTACTACACTAAACAATCCGCTCAGGAGAGCAGTGGGTCTACTTTCAAAAGGAAAACGCCAAATGCGGCGTCGCGGAGAACATTCAAAGAGGCACCTTTCAGGATGGGTCTTCCTCTCCCACTAAAGCCCGGGGGCCATATCTGCATACGTTCTGATTCCCTACGATGGCTTCACAGCAGAAGGGACGCCGCGATCGGAACGGGTAGTCATGTGCAATATTTCCGAGCGTCGCCCTGATTTCAGTTCGACGGTACGGCCGAAGAAGTCTCAAGCAACCAAATGGGACATTCACTCCATCCTCAAGAGAAACGGGAAGAACCCCGGCTGATTCTAAACCTTCTGTTAGGATTCAAATGTCCTTAAAACGGCAGAAAAGGTGCTTTGGAACTGATTAAAGCTGACTTAATTGAAACAGATGGGGTTTTTTTTGGAGCGACTGCCTCCATACCAGGAATAAATGCTGGAGGTCTGACGGGCTCAGTAAAGGTGAAAGTCAAAAACCCACATTAGCTAGTGAACTCCGGATAGCATCTATGCTGAGGAGCCACGTCGAACTGAAACCAGGCAGCAGTCATTAAAAGTTCTAAAAATACAAAATCAATAACAATATCATTGATTAGATTGTGGACAGCGCCTTTACACCAAGGCAGGTACAGAGTTTATGTTAAAATCCTAAAAAATTAAAAAGTGCTTTACGGTCATTTAATGTCTTGAGCGTCCTCCTTCAAAGGCATGATGTTCCATGTGAGCTGAAAACATCAAGAGAGGTTCATGGTAAGTACAAACACAATTTATGGCAAACAAACATACTTATTTTGACATTAAAAAGTGTTTAAAAGTGTTGTTTTTTTTTAAACGGCTCATATGTACCCGTTTAAAATCATGACTTTACATTGTAGCTCATTAGAATTGTGTCCCTGTATTGAAAAGAGTCGCTGACACGAATGTGCCGCGTGGAGCAGCTGTGAAGGCACATGGGGCATTTCTCTGCAACGTTAGCGAGGCAACTGATTGGCCGACCGCCATGCACACTCCTTAAATCATCCTCTGGCATGCTCGGGGGTTGGAAGTGCGTCTTTGAATGTGTTTGGTCCAATCGGCAGTTCAGATACGTACTTCTCTTTTTCCCTGCAGGCTGACTTGACTCGTGATAGCTCCTGACATGATATCTGTAAAGCTGAGGCCCGTCTCACAGTGACGTTGACAGGTTTTCAATGTAGCGAGTACCCCGGACGTTCATTGACATGTATTCATTTAATACTTAAAGATATTTTGAGAAATATGCAAAATGCGTATTACGTTTTCTTTTAAGTCATGTGAGAAACAGGCGGCCGCCGGCTAAAATATTAGTTTTTTTAGGCTTGACTGTTGAAATGAAATCTGTGCGGATGGGGAGTGAGTCTTGTTGCAGAAAGAGCATCAAGTCTCACCCGCCATGATTCATCTGCACAAGACCGACGCTCAAACACTAAGAAAATGGTGTAAAACGGTGAAAAAGTGTATTTCGTATACATTCTTTGTCCATTACAATTTGTTGTAATCAGCATTATCTAACGTGGCGTGGACGGCGAGTTTACTGCATCCTTTTTAGATTAAGGACGCGTACCCAGCAGCATCACTGATTCACAGAATAAGATAAGTGGGTAAAAAGGGCATACTTACACTTATAAAAAACAGCTTTAAAAGTTATGTGCGGGAGGAGCTCATAGACTTTCCCCAAGATATTCGCTTCGCCAGCAAGCGATGCGTCGCTGTTCCAGACCTGGACCACATCTTCCCGGTCCCGAACGCTAACGCTGACACCGACGACCTCGTCGTCTGGGAAATGACAAAAAAAGGAGACAAAAAAAGAAAACTGTTAAATAAATATTCAACTGCTTTGCTGGGGTGTAAACAAAACCAAAAAAAAGCACATGTCTTCTCATTCTGAAAACAAAGCCATGAAATATCAAGTATGGACTTATAGTAGCTCACCTGAGGCACAGTAATCTGCAAACTGCTCCCCAATAGTAGCAAGTAACAATTCTTTCCAAACTGCAGACTGAAGCAAGAAGAACACAGAGGGGCTAATTAATAATTCACATATTTCATCTATTATTATGCAAAAAGTAGCTAAACTGAGCACAACACCTACAGTGCTTTCTTTTGGTATTTTCATCTTCCATACTCCTCCTTTCGCGTTGCTTTCTTCTTCCCTGTTGGTATAAAATAAAAAGAATACAAATTAATTGATACCTACTTTTTCTGTGCAACCCCAAACAAGTCACAGGTTTACCAATAAATACATATGTGACTTTAAATGAATTGAAGAGACACAGAGATGAATGTTGGATTATGTAAAAATGTTAAATTGTCAAATCAGAACCTGTTAATGTGACAAACAGGGAACGTTTTAATATATGCACGAGTAATTATCATGTAACCTGTCTAACTGATGACCTAATAATAATAATAATTCCAAAATAGAACAATGTTATAATTTAAGCTTTTATGGCATACGTAAATATATTTTACATTAAAGTTGAGTGGTTGCTTTGTTGTAATTATTACATTATCACTTTATCATTATTACACCAATGCAACTGGAGGAAACGTTGTATTACATTTTAACAATATTGCATGTCAGTTACTGCATGAGCTGCAGTTACAATGTTCCCTGTGTTAAGGAACAGACTTACAATATGTCTAATAATAATTATAACAATACACTCACCACAGTGGCCTCCGCTCTCCGCGCATTAAGTGATAGCTACATCTCAGAGGCAGTGCTGTGGCTGGAGGGATGTTGTTGTATACACTCCAGAACATCTGTAAACAGAAGGAAAAAAAAACCTGTTGACGAGCGTTGCTTTCCCTTCTCGGCGCTCCGAGACCAAAGTTACTGTTCTACACCGCAACAGATAAGATTGCAGAGAATAAATTGATTCCAATTGTTCAATAAAATGCAGCGCTTTTCCTCCTGTAAGTCTAATATTGATGCACTTCGGATACGTGATACCTATCCTAATCATATGTAAAGATATTTAACAATTTGTCAGTATATTTTCATTCATCAGCCTCAGTAGAAAAGAATCGCTGTCAGACTTATATCTTAAAACAATAAAAGGTGGAACAGTATCGCCAAGTCACTGCTAAAACGTCTGATCTGTAAATGACTGTCTAATACACTGTTGTTCAGTTCCTGAATACACGTGTATTTTGTAGATCCACTGTGATGTGTAAATTGTAATGAAAGTAAGTAGACTCATTTCATTGTCCGTTTTTTGTAAATGTTCATTGATTGTGAACGTTGTCAGAATGAACTTGTGCTTCTGTACACTCAAAGAAAGGGAGACATTTGGAGTTGCTGTTGTTCACGGGTTATTGATTTTTTTCTGCTCCGGCCCACTTGAGATCAAACTTGGCTGTGAGTGGTCTATGAACTAAAATGAGTTTGACACCCCTAAGACAGATGAATACTAGAAGACCGAAAGAAGCCAGGTCCAAAAAGAGCCACCTCGATGCGAAATGTTGCATTTTCTCATATAAAATCAAAACACAAGCGCCGTTGCATCCCACTTTATTTGTTTGTGTGGACTTTAATGTGAGTACAATAAACATGATAAGAGTTTGACTTACTGCATTGTGTGCGCCTCCCTTTATTCAAAATGAAACTACAAGCCTGTTTCCCTTCTATGTTTACAAAAAGAATGTACGACGTAAACAAAACTAAAACACCTTTTTTTTTTAAATAGTACTAACTTTGATTCGGCTGTTGTATGAAGTCTATTTTTATATCGAAATATCTGCTACATACAGTGTGCAGTACCTCAAGCTACTGTCATTCTTGCCATATGAAAATCTGTTAATCAACAGAAACGTACACATTTGCGGTAACGATAGTGTGGGACAGTTTGAATTTCACGAGAACAAGCTGATGGAATATGGTGTCAGTAAACCGTGAACCGTGTTTGTGTTTCAGGATTTTATGGTTCCATCTCCTCCTCCTCCCACCACCACTTGCGCCTACTGGAGCTTTAAGTTCACACCAACAGCTTATTCCCTTTGCATCAAGGGTGCAAACTTGACTCCTAGACAAGTCGTGCACTCAATCCCTTTCCTCTCAAGATGACGAGGCTCTTCGGGCTGACACCGAAGCTCACCTGAACACTCTGCACGGTGTAGATCTTCTTCAGACTGGATTCGCACTCTGCAGCGGTCGTGCCTGGTAAAGATCTGGAAGAACAAGAGGAAACTGTTTCAGCACACAGTAATAATGTAACCAAATACACCTAAACTTTAGAAAGCACGCTGTCGTAATTAGGGCTGCGACTGACATATTAGTAATTGTATTGATTATAATGTCTCACGTTTTTTTCTTCTCCTTATTAACTGTTTGATTGTTAAAATGGAGAATGAACGTCCAGTTCTGAGAGCCCAACGTGACACATTCAAATGGCATCTTTTTGTCAGACTAACAGTGCAAAAGCCAAATATATATATTCGTTTTAAAAACACAGAAAAGCAGCAAGTCCAGAGATGCTGCAACCAGACAATACTTTATATTTGCTTCATAAAAAACAGCTTTAATGGTTTTTAGCAATGACAACTTGTTTACAGAATAACTTCTTCTTTTTTAAGTTCACTGACTAATGGTTTCCAGTCCTAATGGGGTCCGGGCCCTGAAAGGTTTTCAGGAGCTTAACCATTAACATGTCCTCCTTTCAAGTCAACACGTTGAGTCAACAACATAGGACCAAAACAGCACCGTGTGCAGTCCCATAAAAGAGAAGGTAACGCGAGACCAGCAGGTTATAAAAGCACTTTGCACCGAGGGCTCTTATTTTGGTAAGAACGTGTCAACGGCCCGAGAGTCTCGCGTTGGTTCACGTCGGACTGAAAGATGGAAACCTGAACTAATATCAACTGTGTTACTTTTTAAGACCACGGACCGTCTCGGGCTGCCCTGCTGGGAAACGCAGCTAAAGTAACTTGTGTAGCATGTTTGAATACAAAAACAACAACAACAACAACAACAACAACAACAAGGTGGACGCGTCCACAGTGCTACACAGGCGCAGTTAGCTTGGATAACAGTCGAGTCAAACTAACTTTCTAACGGTATTGTGAACAGAAGAATGTCACGGGAAACCAGAGGCCGGCGGTTTTTGTTTTTTTCTCCTTCTCCTGCATCATTCCTGTTAGTCCCGATAGCGGGGGGGTGGGGTGGGGGGGGGGCGCGAGGGTTCTATAAACTCACGGGCAACGCGCGAGACCGGGCAAACATGGTTATTACCTGTCCAGCCAAAAGGTCCAAGGGGAGTGCAGAGGCAGCGTTGTCGCCTCGTCTTCTCGGTGTTTCTTTGTGATATTCTCCAACTCTTTCTCGTCGATTTCAATGTCGTGTTCCGGGGGAGCCGTCTGTCCGCTCGGGGCTCCTCTGTCCCCACGGAGGGCCGTCTGACCCCCGGGAACCGCCATTACAGCAGACACGGAGATAACCTTCTTATACCCGCGGTGTGAATCTTCTTTAGAAAAGTAGCCGGCTTTTTCTCTTCTTCTTTTCTTTCTTCCAGGTACCGAGACACACACACACACAACCGCTTTTCCGCCTACCGACTGGTGACGTCTCTGCGTCACTGGGCAGAAACGTCTCAGTTGGTCCAACCCAGAGATCAGGAAATGAAAAGAGAGAGAAAGAGAGACCTCACTCTGTTTTGTTTTTCGGATACCTGACGTGAATCGCAAATGTCCCACTGTGCCTCTCCATCTGGAAACTCAACGGGATAAGTGGTCCTACACAAATCTGGCTAAATATGTTATACTGCCATTCTATAAAAAAAGAGCAGCATACGGGGAGTGATGCAGGTGGTTAACAGGAGGTTTGTTTTTTACTAATTATTACAATTTAATCTTTGTACTTTGTAACTGTTGTGGCTTTACAATGAAGGTTATTCTACACATAAAACACCGCCATGCACAAAAATAGCAACCACACCTTAACTTTGCATAAGAAAACGTAACAATTAGAGCTTGGTAAGAAGAAATCCACGATCGGCCGGGTGACACTTTGTTCCTATTATACTTTTACTCGTGATTTTTGGTTAGAGTATCATCGTTTTCACCTGTTTTTTTTCTTAATGTTATTTCAATATTGAGTTGAACTGCAACCAAAACGTTTTTTTCTGCTCCTGAAAGAATGGCGTGGACCAGTGCCTCTAATGCAGATCCTTCACATTGATAAACTATTGCTAAAAGCATCTAATAAATGCACCATTCTCACTGAAAACACATTCTTGTTACCTCGACCTCAATGTTTATAATCTGCACTGAGTACAAAGAAAACCTCTCTTGTCTGAAACACAGGAAAGAGTGTTTCAGACAAGAGCTGAGGTTTCAAGAGGGTTTTCTTCTGTTTTTTTTTTTACTGAGTGAGGCTTCATCCTATGACACTATCTTCAGTCTGTAGCCCCTTGTTGCCTCTTTCAGAGGCACTTTGGGTGAAAGTAGGCCCCTCTGCAAGCTCCAACAAGACAGTAGTTCTTTTGGGCATTTCAGCACTTGAACAAGGGAAATGGAAAGTTTTAGAGCTTGATCCAGACTGTGAAGGGGGCTGCTCCAAAACCCCATTGTTACTCTCAACCGCCTCTAATCTAAGACCCAAACATAACCATTTCTGTACAAAGTGGGAAACTCCCATATCGGTGCTACTTTGAACCAATAAACACTGCAATACCAGAAGGCCCTCATACCATATGTGTCTGAGCTCCACCTGACCAGCCTGAGCCGGGAGCTTTCATTATTCATCTGGACTTGATCGCGGGGTCTTTCAATGAAAACCAGGCCATGGAATATAAAGTTTTACAAAACATCAGACTTTGGGCTGAGCATGTCATGACCTATTGGGGGGGGGGGGGGGGGGGGGGGCTTGGTCGGTTGTGAACAAGGCCAATGTCAACGTTGAGGGGCCAACATGCCATATTGTGTGCTCGTGATGCTCCCCGCAGCCGGCTGCAGGGGGTGCTGGTGAATCACTCCAGCAGCATCGATGCAGTCTCGTCACATGACGAGAGCTGGTAGTTCAAAGTACACAAGTTCTGCTGAGAGCAAGATGTTATAGTTAACACTTTAACATATTATAGATTATCTAATACTCTGAGTGTCTTTGCCTCGTTCAACCCACATGTAAGCGTTCTAAATGTGTGATACCTCGATCCATCTAAATCGTATCTATATTTGTACGTTTGGGTTTTGGGAGAGTCCATAAGTGGCGTATTAGTCAGTAAAATGTTTAATGAGGACATTCGTGACTTCTGGCAAAACATATTCACGTGACTTAAGTGCAGACATGAATTTATTGTATCAATGGGTGATGGGCCTTGTAATGATTGATTGTCAATGATTCGGTGCACATTGAAAACAACAAAGAGAGAGAGAGAGAGGGAGAGAATTAGCAATGAATTGATTATTATTGTTGTAGTACCACTCTTATTCGTATATGGCCCCATAAAAAAAAAACCTAATACAATGACATGGGTTACAATTACACTATGGCCTATGACCCATATCTTTAAATAAAATAAGATAAGATAAAGTAAAAAATAAAGTCAAGTCAAATAAAATGCATGATCTGTTATTTTTCATGACACGATCAAGCATCGTGCAATGTCGGTGTGTCCACATGTGCATCTGTGCATGGAGACAGACCTCCATGTGGATTGCACTCGACGCGCACCGTCAGCTGACTGATCCCAGGCCTGCTCACTCACTTACATGCAAGCGGACGTGCGTCGCATCGGCTCCAGTCTAGACGCTGCGGTGTGAGATCCACCGACGGACCCACACCGGCGCTCCCACCTCTGCGAGCCTCCGACCTGTCCTCGGCTCATACCAACATGTTTGCCTTCCTATGGCTTCACATGTAGCTGCCGCTGGTGATGACAGTGTGTGCGTAATTGCGCCGTGTCTGCCTTTCTTTCTCCTTCTTTTTTCTTCTTCCTGAATACGAACGGGAGACCTCCGCCATCGGTTGGAAACTGAGATGTGTTTTCTGAGCCGCTTGTCTACCGAACGGCTGCCTACCGGGATGGTGTTTAAAGCTCAACGAGACCGCCTCCACTCGGCAGAAGCTGGAGGAACAGACAGGGGCGCCGTCTGCACCGGACACTTGTGAGATGAAGGACAAGAAGAGAAAAAAAGAAACAGATATGCTTTTATTTTGTTTGTTGTTGGTGGGGATCGCGGCACACACCGGGATGGACACGAGCCGATGTTGAACGGATTTATTCCTGGCTGTTGTTGTTTGTTTGTTTGTTTGTTTGTTTGTTTTCTGTTAAAAGAGGGCTTGCGGATTTAGTTGTTGCATCCAGACGGGCTAGCACCGCTCGTCCGTGAATTGATGCGGGGATACGCGCCGCCTCGGCTGCACAGATGGCAAACACGAGCGCGCTCGGGGAGAGCAGCCCGTCCTTACACACCTACGCGTCCGCGGCCTCTGCGGTCAAGCTCGCCTCCCTGGGTCTGATCACGGGCGTCAGCCTGCTGGGCAACGCGTCGCTGTCCCTGCTGCTACTGAAGGACAGCTCCCTGCGCAAGCCTCCCTACTACTTCCTCCTGGACCTGTGCCTGGCCGACGTGGTGCGCTCCGCGGTCTGCTTCCCCTTCGTGATGGCGGCGATCGGTGGCGGCGGCTCCGCCTGGCCGTACAGCGCGCTCTGCTGCAAGATCGTCGCCTTCATGTCGGTGCTCTTCTGCTTCCACGTCGCCTTCCTGCTCTTCTGCGTGAGCGTCACCCGGTACATGGCGATCGCCCACCACCGGTTCTACTACAAGCGGATGAACCTGTGCACGTGCGCGGCGGTGATCTGCATGGTGTGGACCCTCTCCGTGGCCATGGCTTTCCCACCGGTGTTCGACGTCGGCACCTACAAGTTCATCCGCGAGGAGGAGCAGTGCACCTTCGAGCACCGCTACGTGAAGGCGAACGACACGCTGGGCTTCATGCTGATGCTGGCCGTCATCGTGGGCACGACCCACGTGGTGTACGTCAAGATGCTGTGCTTCGTCTACGACCACCGCAAGATGAAGCCGGCGCAGCTGGTCCCGGCCATCAGTCAGAACTGGACCTTCCACGGGCCCGGTGCGACCGGGCAGGCCGCCGCCAACTGGATCGCCGGCTTCGGCCACGGACCCACCCCGCCGACGCTCGTGGGCATCAGGCAGTCGTCGCACACCGGCAACAGGAGGCTGCTGGTGCTGGACGAGTTCAAGATGGAGAAGCGCATCGGGAAGATGTACTACATGATCACGCTGGCCTTCCTGGTTCTGTGGGCGCCGTACATAAGCGCGTGCTACCTGAGAATATTTGTGCGTGGAGCTCCGGTGCCGCAGCTCTACCTGAGCGCTGCGGTTTGGATGAGCTTCGCCCAGGCGGGGGCGAACCCCATCATCAGCTTCCTGTACAACAAGGAGCTCCGGATGCGCCTCAGAGCCTGTTTCCCCAGCTGCCTGGGGACACAGACCCCCATGGAGCCATACTGTGTCATCTGACCCATCTATACCCCCCCCCCCCACACACACACACAAACACACACACACACACACACACGCACACAATATTGCCAAAGACCCATTACATCTTGTTTCAGACCGGTCCCCCAAAATGTGTTTGCATACACACAGGGATGTTTTGGAGGGTGAACATTCAGTTCAATGAATCCACTTTCTACCCACTATTTTGATCTAACCAAAACTTTAATAAATAATAAATGCTATATTTTCTCATCCTAATCAGAATAACTAAAGCTGTTCTCCAAAACAATCACCTTTAATTTACCCGTCTGTGCTGTATTAATTCGAATATCAGGGTATAGACATTTTTACACCCTTTTCAATATATCAACCTTTTTCGTTTTTTTTTTTTTTGTCCGCTACAATATTGTACATGAATGTCACTTTGGCTATCTGTTTGTATATTTTGAAATTCTATCTACACCCATTGGAGGTTGTTGGCATTTTGCAGAACTGATGACTACACAACAGAACTATTTTATCACCTGATCAGTCAGGTCCTCCACAGAGTCTGTGACACCTGTAGTTGTTTTGGATACCACACATGAGATGCAGATCTCAGTATATTTTTAACGAGGACAGCTTCACATTTGTAAATACTGTAAAGCTTTTCTTTTTACCTTCCTTCCTTCCTCCCTTTTTTTTAATAACAACCTGATATGATGTATATTTCATAATCCAGTGGGAATCTTTGTGTTGATAAGGTGTCGAAAAACTCACTTCGAAAGCTATTTTGAAATATGTGTGATATTTCTTCATGGGTCAGTTGTGTTGAGAAATGGATTTCCTCATATAGATATGCAGATGTTCTTTTTCTACAGATATGGTGCTTTGGAAAGGATGTTTGCATTGTTTGTATTTCTTAGCAAATAAATGAGAAATGGACGATAAGTTGTTTGGGTTCCATAATCAGTTTTTTAACAAGATGTCTTTACCTGATCCAGGACTCATTCTGCCTCATGGTCAGTGTTGTTCTTGTGTGCCTTCTTGTTTATGGAGAGAGGGTGGTGGACATATTTAAAGATTTTACAGAGAAAAAGAGAGAGTTGCACCCTATATTTGGAAGAAAAATCAATACACTTATCTTAGTGTTTCTATGTGGATTTTCCCTGTCCTTAGTATTTACTCTGAGACTTGAGTATTTATTTTTAAAGTTGCACTTCCATAAAGTTGAGGTACGAGCAAAAGGCAGATTAAAAGAAGAATGGTTAGAATTAAAGCAGTGGAAGCAGAAATATCTTGATTTCTGTGGCTTGGGAATGGGTCATTCCCCATAAAGCAACTGGACCCACTTCATTCCTTTTCCCATCCTCCAGTTGGTAAATTCTCACTTGTAGACTTTTTAAACCTCTGCGGTTCATTTTAGACATTAAACATCTGTTTTCAAAGACTGAACTACTTGTGACGAGTAAACTCAACTTTACTACAATGTATAAAATGAGAGTGCCCCTTTAAAAAACAGCATGTTGTTAGATTTAATGATTAAAAATGTGCTTGTGGTTGGTATATTTGAGGCTAATTCCAGTATTTTTAGATTATACTTTATTCATCCCCAGGGGGGAATTTGTTTGTAGCAGCAGCAAGCATGTTTATAATATATACAATAAAATTAAATAGCAGGGCAGAACATATTACATTTAAGAATTGACTTTTTAAAAAAAAATTAAATTAAATTAAATTAAAATACAAATTGTATACAGTGTCTCTAAGTGTATATAAAGTGAAAGTGGTTTATTGATGTTGATGTTCAATTTGAGGAGGAACTGGCCAGAGGTGATTTATTATAAAGAGACTCATTATCTTTAAATTCTTGGCAGTGTGGAGAAGGCTTTCAACATTTAAACCATCATGTTGGGTACAAAATATTATACATTTAATTAGATTTGTTTCAATAGGCCGATCGCGTGGCACCTGCTTTTTTTAATCAAACTCCCTCAAAACCCCCAATCCCCTCCTGCCTCCTCAAGCCAGCAGCCGGCTATTGATTCAGCTAATTGCTGTTGCATTCATCGAAGGCGGCCTCGATTACACCAAACCGCGGCTTTCAAAGGCTGAGCATGTCCTCTCGGTACACACCTTAATTGCTGTGATTTAGCGAGGTGTTCCCGAGTGCTCTGATCCGTCCAACGCCGAGCTCCTCTACCCGCTGCCTGCCCTCGGTGACCCCATAACCATTAGCATCACAACACGCCCGCTTGTTCCTGACCGATGGCGGTGTTCCGCTACCGGCGTGCTGAGGTCATCGTGGTGTAATTGCCGTGGCTCCTCGGCCGCAGGAGGCTCCTCACCTGCACGTGCTCTCGTGCAACGCGAATGCGGGTTGGGTATTTTTGGATCATCGCATCGTTCTCCGGGCCAGCGGGCGACTCTCTGTGCCGATCTTTTCTTGACATTATATTGACCTTTTATTGACCTTTTATTGACTTTTTCAGTCGTTCTAAACACCAAGCAACTGCGCTGACCTCTGTACTCCTCACTGGGTTTCCCTTAAATACAATTTGGACAGCTGGAAATGTAGCTCTTAAAAAAAACGCTATCATCTAATGAGGTTAGTCTGGGTCAGGTAGCCGCAGTTCTTAACTTCAGAATTGATTCCAAGTTCCCTTTTTCCTTGTCAAAACAAGCCGCCTACTTTACCCACAGTGCAACTCTAATGTTGCGGTCACACCAAAACTCGTGCGACTTCACTCGCCCGACTCTTTGTGGTTTATTCGCGCCATTTGCTTCATTCGTGCCGGAGAAGGGGCGTTGCTTATCATGTTCTTTTTATTCGCAACCATTCGCGTCTGTGCATTGACTTTGCATGGAATCTACTCGAGCGAAACATTCGCAACGCTTTTGGTGTGAACGCAGCACAACTGCCAACAATTCCGTTGATGTGAAGATTCGGATGTGTTACGTAGTAGCAGCTAATGTAGCGGATGTGTTACGTAGTAGCAGCTAATGTAGCGGATGTGTTACGTAGTAGCAGCTAATGTAGCGGATGTGTTACGTAGTAGCAGCTAATGTAGCGGATGTGTTACGTAGTAGCAGCTAATGTAGCGGATGTGTTACGTAGTAGCAGGTAATGTAGCCCCGAGTTCAACCCCTTCTCCTAAATTCCCATACAAACTGTTTATTAAGCTACATCTATAGCTAAGTTCAAGTAAGTCTTTGACGACTTTTCGTTTCATGGACACGAACAGCGGAGACCTGGATGAAAGTCCTGTGTTTGTTCGACCGCTACCTACTGTAACAAGTGAGCGTTACCGCGGGTGGTATCCCCCTAGCACAGAGACACTAGAGACGTGATCTGATTAGTTGTTTTTATTCATTTGAGGCAGATGCGGTCTTCGTCGTGCTTTCTTGTGTCTGTTGATCAGACTTTTCATTACAAGCGTATTCGTGACACGTGAAAAACAAGCGTAATCGGGGAGGAAATACGTTTCCCTCAAAATCCCGATTGCCCATGGAGTCTGGTTGTACGGGAACGAAACTGCCATCGACCCGGAGCTCGGTAATGTTCATGCTCAAAAAGGACGCGATCGAAGATCAAAACAGCCTAATCACTATCTGTCAGTTAGCTGATCGATTTATTGACCATGACCGTTCTCGTGGCTCCAGACAGTTCATTTCAGCAGTCGCGGCGATGTTACCAGCATTCCTTTGAATGCTCTCATGTCCAGAGCCACAGAAAGACCAACATCCATTTCATAAGTAATAAGATTGATGTGAGTCATTGCCTTACACATTGGGCAAATCTAATTATTCTTTGGGCCTTGAACCAATGCTTAATTTCACCGCTGTCCGACTGTCTCCTGCCGCGATAAAGACTCGCTGCCGAGGTGAAGGGGAGAAAAGACTCTCTCGTCTCCTCTCGTCTTTTGACCACGATTCAAATGTTCTCACGCTTTGTCCTTCATCTACTTTTTCGTTGGTGAAAGCATGAAACATTACTGTGGCACGCGTGTTCGGGTTATGAGTGGATAATGAAACTGTAAGTTGCACGTCACTCAGCATGTCATTTTGTAACCATTGAAGTAAAGTAAAGTGTGTTTCTCCTCATGTTTCCCTAGAGGGCAGCTGAAAACGGTGTTCTGTGAGGCAGCATGTGTCATTTATTCTTCTTAACCAAATACAAATGAAGAAGACGGCTTGTTTCCATGTGTATTTTGAGTCCAATAATCGAAGAATGTAAAAATTATAACATTGAATACGATTGAATCGATATATTAAATATTATTTGTGTTCTTTGGATTTCAGTGTGTGGTGTATGTAACTGAAGAAGCACACTTATACACAGAAGGGAGCAGTCATCATTCCCCTTTACATCCAAGGGGGCATTTCTCTTTTAAATATAGAGTTTAATTTAACTTGCCACCAAAAATGACGATGCATATACATATATATATATATATATATATATATATATATATATATATATATCTTTATTCTAAATAAATAAATAAAAACAAACAAACAGGCAATTCAAGGCGGATTGTTAAGGGATGGTCCTCAGAGGAAGCCTGGATACTTGTATGCCGAGATACATTTGGACCTCCCCTTCACTAAGGTGATACACAACAATTTGGGCAGGCAGGGGCACGTGTGGTGGAGTCTTTTCCCATTGAAAGGAATCTGAAAGCAGAAAGAGAGATTTATTTAATTTGCGTCAGGCTTAATTGGACGCATTGGAAAGTGCGTCCATAAGACATCGCTTTTTTTCTGGTCTCTCGGGAATCTTTTTTGAGATGAGGTGCTTTGAAAGCAGCACTGAACGGGGATGAACCATTGGTGGGTGGCTCTTCACTGCACATCTGTCTGTCGACGACCTCACCTTGTGGCTCATAGGGTGACAGTCGTCTCCTTCCCGTCCCGCGGGCGTGCACATACGCAGGCTGCGGAACCACAAGCTCACCGCACAACACATCCTTCCTCCACACTGAGAGTCCTTCTCACAGGCCTACACACACACACACACACACACACACACACACACACACACAGACAGTATAGAAGCTGTGATTTAATTAAGCAAATTATTGACTTACGCAGATCAAAAATACTTTGGCTTTATGGACGTGCAGTTATTTGCCACCATTATTTAAAGGAACAGCATTATAGGACAGTCTATTGAATATGAATAAGTATTAAGTATGTTTTATTTACTAAATAATCACCTGAAAATAAGAATTGTTGCGTTTCCGTTACCGAATGAGACACTTATTTCCACGTGAGGAGTGGGTTCTCTTCACGGAGCCGGCCGCCATGTTCCTAGACTTCTATACAATCAGACTTATTTTTGTCAAATACAAGTTAAGGCACCTCTGCATCAGGCCCTCTAGAGCCAATTTGATTTGTCCGTTCTGGGCTACTGTAGCAACATGGCGACTCTGTGAAGAGGACTCACTCCCTCTGTAGATATGAAGGGCTCATATTAGTTAGCAAAAACACTTCTTCAATCTTAGTTTCAGGTGATTACAGCAATAAAAAAACAAATGAGGAATATTATATTCCATTTCAGCCAACGAATTCCTCTGAATGCCACACACTGGTCCTTTAGCTTTAGGACATATTTTCTGTGAATGCACATTTTTTGGTTTGAAAATGTGCAATGAACAGCTGTCACTGGTGTAACTGGTGCTTATCTAAGGAGACATGTAATTGGTAATATGTATGTAATGATATAATACATACATGTTATGCAATGTATTTAAACACAATGTTATGCAAATTATTATACAAAAAAAAATAAAACAGGTTGTGTGTTCTAAAGCTTTTAGATGGGTGAGAAATTCAATATCAGCAGAAGAGCAACGCACTGGTGTTACCCTAACAGCATATTATGCTAATGGCGTTGTGTTATAACACCATTAGTTATATCATACCTCAACAAAACACCTTAAGATGAGTGGTGGTTTATTGTCTGGAGTGTCTGGATGAGATGCTGAGTGACAGTTCTCGCTCTGGATGAGATGAAGGGAACACAATGAAGAGGAACAGAAGAGATTTCATGTGACAGACGAGGATGAAAATCACTTTCTGTTTTATTGCTCCATGTTCCTCTCGCAGCTCACATCAGCGACCAGAGGGTTGTTGTGACAGGGAGGGCTGTTTTATGAGCAAATTATGGCCACAATGTATGCTCATAGAATTATATAAATCCTGATTTAGAAAAGGAAATATTTCGAAGAACTGGGTACATTGACATGTATATATAAATATATATATGTATATATACATATATATAATAATAATAATTACATATATATATATATATATATATAATAATAAAAATAAAAAATATCTAAAAATATATATAAATAGGTAATTATTATTATTTTTGCGGTGTGGTGGGGTAAACTGATAGACTGCACTTATTATTTACATCATGCCCTTCATGCCTTTAGATAACCAAAAATCCAATGATGTGGGGTGTCTAAAAAATGTTTTTCTGTACAGAATGTTTTCAATTTTGTCCAAAGCTAAACTTTAAAAGCACAGGATAATTTAAATACTGAAATCATTATTTAAAGAATAATTTGCCAATATTTCCATCAGAGAATGAATGTCACAATGGAGGTTTTGGTCTAAGCATAAATAAGAATGTATGTACTTATTTGATCTTTTAATTTTTTTTATACTTTGTGTTAAGATGCGTGAAGTGTCAAAAAGATATGAAAAACAGTGCACATCAGGCAACATTTTCTTATTTGAAAAGCAAGCACTTCCATATTCCCATCAACCCCCCCTGCCCCTACCTGTTTGCTCCTACTTACCCCTGTGATGACAGCTGAAGATCCGTGGGACACCAACAGCAGGGTGAAGAACAGGAGGACGAAGGACCTCATGATGAAGAGCTGTCTCTGCGCTCCTGTGCCCTCGAGGGTGGAAAGTAAGGATGCTGAGGCTGTCGGACTTCGCTGCATGTGCATACGTGACCGACCGCGGAGACAAGTGGCCTTCAAAACTCGTGCGTGGAGGGCTGGCGGAGGTTTATAAACTCAGCGCGCCATTCAGATACTCGGTGACTCACTCACGCCAGCATCACCTCACAGGGGCTGCAAAATAAAACACCCCAACAAATACCGAGGGTTGAACGTTAACACGATGACCCTGATTTGAACTCAACGGTGAATTGTTTCCGTACCAGAACCAGAAAGCAAAAAGCGTAATTCTCGTGATTTAAGATGTGTGCAGTCCTATTCAGCGTGACATCCTGTTGTATTCTTCCAGCATCTTTATTCCGGCATCCCTCCTCACCATCGTAGATTCCAAGGCCACCGTTTTGAATGCATCTTTTCAAGCCCACAGAGTGTCCTCAACTCTCCTGAAGGTTTCTTCCCTTTTTTCCCTGTGAAAGGTTATTTTTGGGGAGTTTTTCCTGATCCTATGTGAGGTCAAAGGTCAGGGATGACGTATGTGTACAGATTGTAATTTGTAATATTGGGCTATACAAAATAAACTGAATTGAATTGCATTGAACAATAAAAGCATTTGTGAGTCCAAACTGTTAAACAAAGTTGAGTGCTTGATCTCAGATCTTTTCATTTACTTTATGAATGATATCCAATATTACGCATGAAAAAGACCTATCAGAGTCTCAGTGTCATTACACATGATTTACATCCACACAATATACTGTGTAATGTTAATCACGTATTACCCCAAAACATTTACAGAAGATTATACGTCAACAAATTTCATAATCAATCACTCTTTTTAAGTAATTTACAGAGGGAGAGTTCAAACTTACCGAATGTGATTTGCTAATGTTATCTGTTTTATATCATTGTAATTCTTAAATCTTTGCAGATAACAGCGTCTCATTTTGAATCGCTAAAAACACACAAAAATACAGTATGAATCCTATTTCCCCATGTTTTTGTGTATAAGTGACACGTGGAGACAACCGTTTTTGAACCTACTAGTACTTGTTTTTACCACTGACGGGCTCAAATTATTATTATAAATGTCTGATTACATTATGGACAGAGTCTCGCTCAAGGGAGAGCCTCATTCTCAAATTGCGGTGCCGCGTTGCCGCGAGACAACCGTGGTACGACGACGGCTGGTGTTGTTTTCGAACACTGTCTCCCCATCCATATGCGTCTCCCCCGACCTAAACCTGAAACAACTCTCACACTGCTGGACAGAGTTTGTTGTGTTGGAGGACAGAAAGCGTGACTGTAGTGTTATCTAAAAGATTGAAAGAATGCCATGGCTGAATATGTGTGTACGATTGTTAGATTGACCCTGCACAGCTATGAAGCAATATGTCGATGACGATGACGACGTGTGAAGACCTCAGATAACTGTCGTGAAGTAGTGCCGTCGCCTCAGTCAAAGTCAGTATGTTTCAGAGCAGTGGCACCTCTTAAGACTGACACGGCCAATCAACACTGAGCTAAATCTGTCTTGAGTGACACCGACAACCGAGTAACGCAGGACGACACAAATAAAGCATCCGACCGCGACCCTAAAGTGCCCTATTTCATCTCAACTATTGAACAATGGAAATCATGAAAGGCAGGCAAAGTTTAGTTCATTTGTAGAGCACTGTGGGTGGGGGGGCAAGTTATAATAGAATGAAATGAGGAAAATAAATTGCAACACAAATAGAAATTAGACCAGTGGACGGTTTTAGTGCAATAAGAGTTCAGTAATATGCCGCTCCAAATACAACACGGCGAATAAAAGTGCAGTATTCAATCCATCGAATGCACAACAGAGCAGCAGAATTTTTCATTGAAATTTGAAAGTGGTGCTCTTAATATCATCAGAAAGTTGTTTCATCCGTGTGTAGCATTACCTAACAGCAGCTTCACACTTACGGTCTACTTAAGGAGAAGAGACCGTTGCAATATTATATATAAAATTCAGAACAGATCTAGTGCCACAGGGCTCTCAAACGAGGCAGCAAACAGTGCCAACAGTGCAAGCAACAGCAACAGTGCTGACAAAACTAACAGTGTTTACCCGAGGCGGAACCGGAGGATGTTACCCACGTTTCCACGACAACGCAAACAACCGTAAGCGTTGTATGAGCGCAGTGCAGAGCAGAGCAGCGGCCATTAGCTAGCCAGTGGGACGCGCTGAAATGCACGAACATGCACTTAAAGACATGTGAGGCCGGCCCGGCTCTGTCAACAAATCAAGGAAAAGTTTGGATTGCAACCAGACGGCAAACCTCTGGTTCTGAAGAGTGAAGCCAATGCTGAAGTGTCTTCAACTTGCATTCTTTCAAATGACCAGCAGGGGAACGACTCCTCTGGTTGCAAAAAAAAAAAGAGTCAGTTTGTATAGAAGTTTATGAGAAAATGACCCGACTTTGCACTTGATTTATTACCTCCGCACATTGTAGACAAGAGTTGATGGTCTCAATCAATTAGAAGTCTTCTTTAATACAGCATGACGTTCATTTACTAAGTTTAACAGGTCTTTACCGCTACCAGAGCCGTATACGGTGTCTCTATGTTACTCATCTGCAGTCCAAATATGGCCACCGCTGTTCACTTGTTGCAAAAAGTCAAGATGGCGATGGCCGAAACTCAAGGCTTCAAAACAGCAGTCGACCATATGTTGGATTTCACAGACTGCAGTTCAGCCGGAGCTCATCCTCTGATTCTCTCGCTCCTCTTCCTCTTCCATCTCCACTCTCATTTGTCCATGAACAGGTGAGCGTAACATGCCACTAGATGACAGGGTCGTGGCAGACACGGCCTTCTTTCTGCCAGAGAATGTCATCAATGTGATGCGGCGACGGCAGCAACATGATGTCATCCGAGGGGGGCTGATCCCGGCCCCCCTCGGATGACATCATGTTGCTGCCGCATCACGCTCCCTGCGGCCTCCTCCCTCTTTTTGTGCCGCATAAACATGCCCGCATCCCTCGCATTTAATCTGCTGCTTTTCTCTCTCACTCTCTATTACATGACCCTCTTGTACAAGGTTTCATGTTGGCTGACTCTAGGCCACGCCCCCTCCACCTGCTGGAACAATCCCAGAGAAGAGATTAGGGAGGAGTATGGGTGAGTATGTTGTCCATGCTCGTTTTTAGTATACAAACTCTTTCTGTATGGTAAAATATATAAAGGAAAATGAAAAAAAAGTAAAGAAAAACTCTGCGTCAAGGATCTATGAGGAATCCACAGTGCGGAGGAATTCTGAATTACAGATTTATTCTCTTTCAGAGGAAGCATCGTGAGGCCATTTCACAATCGTCCAATTAACATTCTCTCAAAGCAGCTCAGAGGCCGCCCCTACCTCGCTCTCGCTCTCCACTTATTAGCCTTTCATGCTGTAGCATTCAGGCAGAGCTCAAATGGTGTCCTTGGCGGTTGGAATTGCAGCTGAGGACCGCCTGTAGCACGATTAGAGGCACGAGGACAGCTGCAGATCGTGTTTGGAAAAATGATCTTTTTAAAAACACTCGTTCCAGGTGGTGACGTTCAATGTCAACTTCCTTTTGCGCACGGGGCACTTTGATATAACGATTCCTTCTCATTTGTCGAAAGCCTCTTTGTTGATAGGGGTACGATTTCATGACACCCACAACGCTCATTTGCAGTCGATCATATTTGAAGAAAAAAAAAATACAGATAAATCGCTGCCACAAGGTCGTTGTAGTTAATCCATTT
Organism: Cyclopterus lumpus; assembly: GCF_009769545.1. NCBI lineage: Eukaryota > Metazoa > Chordata > Actinopteri > Perciformes > Cyclopteridae > Cyclopterus > Cyclopterus lumpus. The sequence goes on along the minus strand of NC_046970.1, from coordinate 4,938,155 downwards.
TGTTGGATGTCCTTGCTTTCACGCCATCCTTCCACAAAGCCGTGCACTCACGGCCCCCCATCTATTCTCACGTCACAGCTACAACGTGTGACACTCTCACAGAAATGTACATTTTTTCTGTCAGGTTAGCCCACACTTTTGCATCATCTGGCCCTGGACATGAGCTCCGAAACCCTTAAACGCTGCATGTCGTGGACGAGTTGTCGGAGTTCTCGCAGAGCAGCTTCCACACTTCACTTATTTACTGGAGCTGATGCCAGTGAGAGTCCAGTCAGAGCACAGAGAGTCACAGTCTCACAACAAATGGAAGGAGTCTCTGTATGTCTTGCTGCCAGTGTGTGTGTGTGTGTGTGTGTGTGTGTGTGTGTGTGTGTGTGTGTGTGCGTGTGTGTGTGTGTGTATTCATGTCTGTCCTTTGATTTTCTGGCAACCGCTCATCAGCTCGAGCTGTGTATTGCAGAGGACTCTCGAGATCAACAGGATATGTTTTGTAGTGATATGTACACACCGTGTAGTGACTCGAGAGGAGTCCCCTATCAACTGTTACACCGGCGAACGGATTGCCGGGACCCAAAGTTATTCTTATTGTTAGGTGGCGACTTCTAGTAATTATGACAGGAGCAAAGGAGGAAGTCATGCGACATAGTATAAAGAGCAACAAAGTCCACGTAGGGAGGAGGTTGGGGTGGAAGGATGGGTCAAACAAACAAAAAGCCAACGTTGACTTATTTTCACTCATATGTTTCACTCATATACTTATGTTCTTTTCCTAAAAGCACTTCACGGCGTTAACGTGACATGACGGGTGGAATAGTCGTTTAGTAATGGCATGTATGAATGTGTGAGGGCAACCAGGTGAATGTCGGTCCGTTGACCCGTTCACCACATGTTTAAAACTGCGACCCTCTCACCAGGTGCGCCTGCCGCTGGTTGTTTACGCTGTTTGAGGAGCCATTGACGTATTCTGCCGTTCGGATATGAGGACGTGCCGGTAGCATCGCATCTTGTGTAAACTAAAACTAAATATTGTTGTAATATTGTACAAGGATTGTGTTGGATAAGGTCCTAAATGAATAAACAAAAGCCTGTAAGCATTTGAATTGGCATATATGAATGACACATACCTCTGCTCACATTCATATCCAGCTGTATCTATTCACACGTTTGAGTGAACAGAGGAGGGCTGCTGTTCAGGGTACAAAGCAGGACTTGCAGCAGCTATTCAGTGTGCGTAAAGCATCTCTGCCAAAGGAGCTGCTATTCACAATTCAATGTGAGTACGGTCCGCAATTATCTTCTCTGTCCGTCTGATTAATGTTTAATTTTTTTGCAGAGTAGTGGAACGAAAGGTGCTTCCACGTTCCACTGAGCTTTACAGCTGTCTGAGTGAGTCACTTGATTTGGGTCTTCAGCAAAAAAGCAGAAAGCCAAACCCGCTTCGGTGCGTTTGTAATTTACACAGACGGCAGGGGCACTCAAATGTGTGATATTCATAGTCATCTACTCCATATCTACAATAGAGATGTTTTAATTAATGAACTGCTGGTCACTTTACCCGTTATGTGACAAAATCTGTTGCATGTAAACACTTTGAGTTGGCGTTGGGTTTTTATTCTGCAGCCTGAAAACTAAATTCATACCGGAGTTCACTGAACACATCGTTAGCGTTGTAGCCGAGTAAACGAGCCTGGCAGATTTAGATGTCTCCGGATGATCATTAGCTCACAACAGCTTTACTTGACATGCTGTATGTTAAAGACTTGCACGCCACCGGAGATACGTAGGTGATTTCGCCGGCTACTTGGACCACAGGGCCAAGCTCTCGTGGAGTTTAAGTAGTTTTACTGGGGACTCCAAAAAGGTTTGGATCGCAGAACAGCCCGAAGAAGCCTTTCACCTCCTCGTGTTGATCTCTCATTTGATCCGTGACTCGCGTGCTCTCAAAAGGAATGGTGACGATGCCGTACCTCTCACTTGAGGCATGAAGGTCAGGGTCAGGTCCAACGTGTAAGGGAACCCGGGGCGTGGAGTAACTGAGGCCGGTGGCTTGCGTGTAGTGTTTCTGATGCTAACACACAGCGACACGGGAAGCTCCGATGCCCCCCCCCCCCTGGGCCTGACACTTCGTCACATGGGCGAGGTCATTTGAGGTCTCGAAGGAGCAAGTGGACTGTCATGGCGGATTGGTCCCGACCGCATTCAAAGACTCTGTCATTGTCACCATTGATCAGAGCTGCTGTTTGATTGATGAAAGGTCCTACAGAGCTACAACGTGCGGGCTGATTTACATAGTATGAAGTAAATGACTATGAACACCACACATGTTAGTGCCCCTGGCCTCTGTGTAAATTACAAATGCCGCACCGTGCACAGTTCAGTGAGGCAAGACACGAGGACAAAATACATTCAACAAATCGGTTTGAGACAGGAGAGGAATATAAGAATAATACAAAACCAGTTCAATATGTGACTATGTGAAATATATGTGAAAGTGACTGCAACTCTTCTCAGATTATCAGATGAACAATTATTGCTGGAAAAAAGAATTGCCATGAATGAATACAACTAAATAACCAGCCAGTCGCCAGGAAACATTATTATTTTAACACAGACTGGGATCTTTTGTCACAGTCTGTTTTGTTGCCTAAGCCTAACCACGTGTCATTGTGCTTTTCTAAAAAAATGAGGCTTATTTAAGATGTATTTATGAAACACATTTTTATCTTTCCCAGAGTTTGCAAAAAAAACGTACAATGGCAACACTGTTTCTTCTGGTGACTTTGAAATAACAGCATATAGTGAATGAGATAGTAGGCTAATAAAAAGGCAACAAAAAAAAAAAGGATTATTGATATAAAAAATATGTATTACAGTCTCAATATGTATTCAGATTAGAGTCAAGTCGACTGGTTTGCGCTTCACCACTACAAAGCCCCACTCTACAACGTGCAAGAAGGGTCACGCGGCCGACGGGGATAACAAAGCTAGTTAGAGATCACCTGGTGTGGTGCATTATTCATTAACCATCATTATGCAGATGCAGGTCTCTGATCATAATTATGTTCTGGCTGGGCTCGATATCCCGGAAGATCTGGATGGCGTCACAGCTGACCTGTGCATTACTAATGAAGACTTGTTGTGCCCAGGCCTTTCATGACTCTATTTAGTAACTAGCGAGCGCCTACAGTAGATCTCTTCTCCGTGGCAGTGCGAGCAGGACTGTGATTTCTACAATGTGTAGCTGCGCAAGCTGACACCGGTGACCCCTGCAACCGCGAACGTCGCCAAATGTTTCCCTTCCTCAGTCCACTGACACATACTTCCTATGTCATGCAAACAATTCACAGCTCTGTGTGTCATCGGAGGAGAGTATTCGAGGGATGCAGAACGCACACTACGCGTCCCCAGCAGCAGCAGTTAGTCCATTACCAGGTTTCACCGCAGCTGCTAAAATAGCCCTTTCAGTTATCATTAACGTCCCAAAGATTAAGCCGTGCAAGTCACGGCTCCCTTTTTTGTTGTTGTTGCCACCTCCGGTCCTCATCCTGCTTACACAAGACGACTGCCCCAGGGTGAGAGATGAACAGCAGGAGGAGTCCTGGATAACAAGGCCTGGCAAACCCCGCCCTCTTCCCTCTCTCTGCCCCAGGGTCTCTGATGGAGAGCTTGAAAGCTGACTGGGTGATATCTTAGTTACTGTGTTTTCTTCTTCTATATCTGGGTAAAGCCTTGATCTTATTATATATATATATATATATATATATATATATATATATATATATATGTGTGTGTGTTGTGTATCAGATCCCCACAACAACATGTTTTGTTTTTTTTCATCCCTCCTTGTTTGAGGAGGGATGAAAACATGATGCACGACTATATCCTGGGAGCTTGCGCGGCATGTCAAACAAGCTCAATGAGCAAGCGCACGGTGTCTGTGGGGAGAAGTGGAGCAGCAGTCGCAGCGCATAAATATGCAGACTGGTCCATAGATTGCGAGCGTCACTGGTGAGTTAATGAGCGCTGTGATTCATGTAGACAGCAGCTCCGTGTGGCTTCCTCGATCGCACAGAAAACACCACACTCGACTGCTTTGAGTCGGGAAGGATGCCGGTGTCGGAAACAACAATGAGGAACTCTTCTGAGAACAGCTAGCACTCAAAATAGAATAATGAGAATTCATTGATTGATTCATGACTCATTTCTGCTTTCAGTGGTGAAACATTCCTGGAGACATCAGAAGAGCTGCTCATGGAGCCTTATCTCTAATTGCGAGAAGTCAATATAGTGGTCTGACGGAGAGAGAGAGAGCTGTAAACAAAAAAGACTAAATATAAATAAAACAAATAATCGGAACATTGTTTTACAACATGTGACCAGTTGGTTTAAAAAAGAAGAAGAAAGTGACTGCATGTAGCGTGAAAGGAGCTTGTTGAATCCACAAAGATAATTAACTCTATATCTCTATGGCAATAGCATTTTAGGCTTCTTAATCTCGCTTATTTCTACTGCATGTTTCACTCTCACCACTCTCATTTCCAGCAGCAAGCATCTGTTTGACAGGGGACTGGAGGACACCGGGGTGAGTAGGGAAACATGGAAGGTTGGGTTCACCTTTTAATGAGGATGGGAGTTTGAGCCGGACCACATAGGGATTGATGATTCTATCCACCTCCATAGGGTCCAATGAAGCGGGGTGCCAGTTTGCGGGACTCGACCTGAAGGGCTAAGTCGGCGCGAAGAGAGCCACACTTTCTGTATAATAGGTATTATGTGTAATAGGGTCATGCAATTACTCCCCAGCTTCCCATTTGAACACATTTACCTTCATTCCCATCATATCTTTAGAAAGACAATTTCCGCCCTATACAGGAGCATCGCATATATTATGCAAGATGTCGTGGAATAGTTCATTGCCTTTCACCCTTTAGCAGCCAATTTGATTATCCTTTCATATTATTCTATTACCAGGAAATCATATTCTTATGTAGCAATGTCTTTCACAAGAGGAAGATTCTCATTCTCTGCCAACCAGCATAACCCCAGAGCCCTGTTTAATATCAAAATATCCTCTGTTTCAGGTGACTGCGACACAATCCTTACCTAAGAAAAGATTGATCATATTAGGGCAGATATCACTCCTCCCCCTGCGGTAGATCTTCCTTGTCCACTGTGACTATAGATCTGCACGTCATGTCTCGTTTCTTGTTGTGTTTGAACGCCATGAAAACTACGTACCATATACTGCAATACACATATATTGTATAAAGGAGCAGCTTGAATACGTGGCCATTGAACATAAAAACAATGGTCACCGACCGTAACCCACTGACCCGTTCTCATTCCCAACTTGACACATACGGACGGATTGTCTGGACACGTTCGCGTCACTTCGGTTTAGGCAACAAAATGTTTATGTTTATGTTTTAGGAAAAGATCATGGTTTGGGTTAAAAGAAGGTGTGTTTGTTTGGTAACGTAAAATAATCAAATTGAAACAAGTCAACGTTGAGTTTGACTCGGGACCTCCTGCCTCTGCGGACCGAGGAACTGGCCGAGCGTCTGATATTGCCGCAGATGGTGTTTCCACATAGGTTGAGTGAGTTGAAAGCCCGGCTCCTCTCGTACTGATGCCGAAGGACCTTTATGTGTCGCGTCTCCACCACTCTGCCAAGTCACTTTGTCCAATTCTGTACGAGGTTACGAGGTCCTGTTGATATTGGCTATCTGCCCAGGAATAAAAGCCATTTGACAGGTTTACTTCCACTTCCTGAAATGACCGTGAGTATTTTCTTTATATTGAAATGTCCAGACTCCACTTCACACAGGTCGGACTGTGACAGCAGCACAAAGGGGCTCAGAGATGCTCTGACGTCTCACAGTGACATGTACAGCTTTGTTGCGTTACACCGATATAAGAACTCAAAGCGCGTAGATGCCTACAGGGGAACAGATGACTGCCATGTCCCGATCCTCAGACAGCGAGGAATATGAATACAGACAGAGGGAGGTTTTTTTTTTTTTTAAAAGGGAAGTTGTGACAGTTATTTATATTTCTGTGTCTTGGAGGTTGAATTACATTTCATGCTTTTGGGCTTAAACTGGGATGAATCAGAATAGCTCGGTATCTTTTACTGACGTAGCAGGACATACACACACACACACACACACACACACACACACACACGCGCACACACACACTTCTCTCCCTGCTGCTAAGGTGATGCGACATTTGGGAACATTTCAAACCAAAGCCTTCCCTCTGCACTCTGCTTGTTACATGAAAAGAAGTGTTACAGATTTTTCAACTCACTTGAGGTCACGTTGGTGTCATGACAAACCTCCACGTTTGTATAATAGAAGGTAATAATGTAATAATCATCATACCAAGAGAACACAAGAGCCAGGCAAATGTTTATCACATTAATTCAGGGTCAATACCATCAAATGAAAGGATTTTAATGCCAACAGGAAGTTACATTAAAGGAGAAGGCTATAGTTATATTGTAAACAAATCCAATGAAAAGATTTAAACTAACCAAATGCCCTTTGTTTGAAGTCTGAAATGAATAAATGACAAAATCAGTGGAGCACCGTCACAATTCAGTGCATGTGGTATTATGTGAAAATAGACTAAATAAATAGATAGTGTGGCTCGTTAATGTCTTTTTAATAGTTTTTCATCAGCATATTTATTTCTAAACAACATTATGTGGACGTAATTCGTGTAGGATACTGCATGCCTGTAATCAGCCATGGGAGGGTCCGCTGGCTCCACACAGAGGCCGCCCCATGAATGAAGACACAGCCCTTTAATTGTTGATCATATTCCGATGAGCGCGTGTCCTCCTTTCCTTTTCAGAGGGCACCGATCCGTGAATTGGGATTGGACACGAGGTGAATTCACATGTTTCACGCCAGCTCTGCTTCTAATTAGGCGGTTAATTGAGCCCTTGAATTATAGGACACCACAGGGCTTCCATTCAATTAACCCAGCCTAGCTTATTCATGTGGTAATGCAGTTCAATATTGATGAACCTTGGAAGGAACTCCAACGGATCCGTTTGTGCTCCTATTTGAGGCTAATTTTGATTCAGCGCAGGAGTGTGTGGAAGGAAAAAAAAAAAAAGAACACATTGCTCTTCCAAGAGATGGAAATTCACAATTCGGTGTTGCTTTTCAGAATGAGGCTGCATATCCTGCCTTTTTTCATTAAAGAAAAATATATCACTGTATTTATCAATAAGAGAGACTTTTCAGGTCAGAAAATATAGGCTACACACACACACACACACAATGCAAATGTGATGCGATGTGGTTCACATCCCTGCGGATCACATGGCAAGATGACGACTCCAGCACATTGTTCAGCTAAATTGCCAGAGCGCTCCTCTAAAAATAGGGCACACAGCTGAGAGCTCTGGGGGGGGGGGGGGGGGGGGGGGGGGAGGAGAAAAAAAAGAAGAGCTTTCACTTGAGAAGCAGGAGAACGAAGAGATCCCTTCTAAAGCTGCAGGAGAGGGATGATGCAAACGGTGGCCTACGCAGAGAAACAGTTTGAACCAAAATGTGATGGAACAAAGCGGATCTAAAAAGCCGTAGGAAAACCTCGTATAAAACCGGATCTAAAAAACCTAATAGGCCTGGAGGAACCACATGGAGAGAGCAACTCTTCACCTTTCCCTGTAACCTTCAGGGCTGGATTGTAGAGTAGGCCTTGTTATAGAGTATGAGGCTGATGTTCTAATCCAGGTGGGTCTAGTGTTCTGAGTCCCAGGCTGTTCTAGCTGGTTCTGATTATGGTCCCATGACTGTGTTCTAATCTAACTGGTTCTATCTGTCATTTGAATGCTAATAAAAACATTTTAAATTATATTATGTTGTATATGATTTTGTTCGGAGTTACTTTCAAGTGTTAAAAAAAATGTGCTTACTTGACCAATCCCCATGATTCTGTTCCTAGTCCGATATTATGTTTATCATGTGTGGTTGTCAATCTAGCTGTCAGCATTCTAACTGTTACAACATGTGTTGTTATGGTAGTTTTAAAGTGGAAAAAGTAAATGGATCAGTTTACCCCCAGCTGGTTCACTTTACCCCTAAGATGGGGTAAAGTGAGACACCACTTTTTTAAAAACAATCATATTTTCACTGTCCTTTGTCCTGAAGACATTCTAATAATGTACATTGCTAGGAAACATCCTGAATTAATGGGAAATGTGTACATTTTACTGATATATCATTTTAGCTCGCCTAGAGGGGAGCAAATGTAAAAAATGTCTCACTTTACCCCGCTCTCCCCTACTTGCCCTTCGTACGGGCTGAATTCATAACGACGGAGGCGTCCCGCCGAGCGGCCTGCAGGGTCCAACGCAATTTGGAGGTTTCAAATTCCTGCAGAAAAGTGAGAAGCCGCAAAGTCACGGGGGGGGGCACGAATCACAGAGCGGAGATGATCCCTCTCTCTCTCTCTATCTCTCTGTCAGCGTGAATCAAAGGAATGCTTAATGGCAACTCCAAGAGCTATCTAACGAGGCCCCCTCACTGCAGCTGATTTGATAATCACTGTTGATTTCCGACTCTTTCAGAGTGGTGTAAAGCGTCCCGGGAGGCGATGCGTCCCCTAAACCGTGAATGGCAATAGCTTTTCTCTGGGAAGCAGCTAAAACGATATTGGATCAGCAAACTCGAGATGAAGGCGGGTATTATATGTCCACAGATAAATTTTTCCGCTCCAAAATGGGACACGTAATGTTTTGTATCCCGCGTGCACCTGTCTTATTCCTCCTCTTGTTCATTCCAAACACCTGGAGTGCCTCTTTGTTCTGCTCCGTTACAGCGTTCCTCGTACTAGCGCGTCTGCTCTCCCTTTGTGGTTTGGACAGTCGTTCTTTCTGCTGTTTTTTGTAGTGATTTATTCATAGGCGGAGAGCAAAGGGAGAAAGGAAGAAAAAAAAGGCACGGATAAACAAAAAACATCTCCGTGACTGAACGGCGTGACAGGGAACGGGAAGGCTTTCTTCTTCCCTTTAGCGGAGACGGGCAGGTATTATGAAAATGTAGATAATGAAAAAAGCAGGAAAAAAAGGAAAGAAAATGTCAAACTGAGCCGAGAGAGGAATGTGAGCACGTTTTTTCTCCACCCTCGTAGATAATTGTGGGGCCCTCATTAACATTGGACACAATAAAGAACTGGACATTGACCCCCTTTAATATTCCATCCATCCATCCATTATCACCCGCTTATCCGGGGTCGGGTCGCGGTGGCAGCAGGTTCAGCAGGCCGACCCAGGCCTCCCTCTCACCCGCAACACTTTTCAGCTCATTCTGGGGGATCCCGAGGCGTTCCAAGGCCAGCCGGGAGATATAATCCCTCCAGCGTGTCCTCGGTCTTCCCCGGGGCCTCCTACCAGTTGGACGTGCCCGGAAAACCTCTAATGGGAGGCGTCCAGGAGGCATCCTGACTAGATGCCCAAACCACCTCAGCTGACTCCTTTGGACACGAAGGAGCAGCGACTCGACTCCAAGCTCCCCCCTGATGTCCGAGCTCCTTACCCTATCTCTAAGGCTGAGCCCGGCCACCCTACGGAGGAAGCTCATTTCGGCCGCTTGTATCCGAGATCTCGTTCTTTCGGTCACGACCCAGAGTTCGTGACCATAGGTGAGGGTTGGAACGTAGACCGACCAGTAAATGGAGAGCTTTGCCTTCCGGCTCAGCTCCCTCTTCACCAAGACAGACCGGTAAAGCGCCTGTTTTACTGCTGCAGCCGCACCGATCCGCCTATCGATCTCCCGCTCCACCTTACCCTCACTCGTGAACAAGACCCAGTATCCCTTTAATATTCTCATTTATTAATTATTTGTATTGATTGTTACTTGTTTCCTTTATTCACCTGGCATGTGTGTATCTGCAATGGAGGCTTACATTGTGTGAGAGGTTAATGCTGGGTTACGATGAGGAAAGCTCATGCGGGCACTTGGGTCACACAAGATAAAAGAAAAGCTCAGATGTTTTTATTTTTTATTTGGTGGTTCCCTAAAGTCGAGCTACGCTCACTGTCTTTCTCGAAAGAGAGAATTTCAAAGAGGTTTTTTTTTGTTGACTGCTCCTCTGTGCTGATTTACTGGAGAGCTTTTCTGTCACTAACGTAAGTTATGCAGCATGTAGCCACTGTCCACTCACCCCCACCCTGCACACTTCAATGGCAGCCAACATCCAACCCGCCTGCATCAGTGTGCATTGTTTCCCTGTGTGCCTCGCTAGCGCCTCCACTGTGTTCTGTGCGTATAGCGCTAATTAGCAAAGGATAGCATGGCGACGCACTAAAATCGCATGTCTGAATGTTATTATCATTCCCGCTACACGTCAACATGTTTCTCCCTCTGAATTCTCTGCATTCACATCATGTTTATGAGACTTTTTTATTGCAATTTCAGTGCCGAACTATACTATCGATTTTTTTTGGTGCTGAATGCTTGAGGGGACGTTACCTGTGTGAGAAATTCTGACTGCTATCATTTTAAATTGTGGATGGCATTCCTGTAGGTTGTGCTCCTTAAGTGTGTTGTGCTGTTCTTGCAAACAACAAGCTTTGGCATTCTCACATGTTCCTTTTAATGTGCACAGTTACCCCCAGAAAGCCCAACCAGACCAGTGGGTTCAGGATAGCCCCTAAAGTAGCCATGGGATAAGAGAAGAGCAGCAAAACAGAGATGAATAGTTTGAGGATTATACCTGAATGTCTTGTTCAGGGGACATACTTGCAGAATCTCACATTGATGTATTTTCTTTCTGTTTGAAAGCATGTGACACGATATTACATCACACTTCGGAGACATAGAGTCTACAAGAGCAGAGGGATTCGGGGTTTGTGGTGTATCTTTGTGCAAGGAAAGCTCGGACGATAATGTGTTCAGATTTCTCAAGGTCTCCCTCTCAGTCGCACAACGGGCCTCGCTCTCCATCTCGGAACGGTCCGCCGACTCCCCGAGATCCTGCACTGCTTCATCTCGTCGGCCTCCCAGGTATGTCTTCAGCGTGGGCTTATTGAGGATGTATTGTCAGTGAGCCCTGGCGGTAAACCTCCATGCTTCACCGGCACAAACCAACCCGGTCCCGCCTCCGGGGGGCCCGAGGGGACCGGAGAGCTGTCACAGGTGTCACAGAGCAACAGAAAACTACACAATAATGAAGTGGTTTGAGAAACTATTCCTTGTTAGAGGTGGGATGGGGAATTCTTATTCAAACACAAAGGGGACCAGAGTAAAAAAAGATATTTAATATCAGAGAACCAGAGTGTTGCTTCCTGTGACAGAAACAAGAGACCAAACAGGACGAGGGGGCAGAAAGCGTGTGTGTGCTTCCTGAGAGAGACTTCGTTGACATACTGGTGAAGAGCTGATTGCTGGCAGGTGCGCAGGTGAAATGGGACCCATGTTGACAGTAAGACAGGAGCAACACACACACACACACACATACATACACACACACAGAGACCAACAGGGGACACAACAACAAAGAGGAAACACAGAGAAACACAAGGGGACCTCTGTTAGCGTTGCAAAATCATCCAGTTATGACCAATGTCTCGTTTGGTAATGGGGTTGACTTTGAAGCTTTGACAATATAATTTTTTACCTTAAATACCTTAAAATATGTTGAACTTATTTAGATGTGTAAGTCTACATCAATGGTCATAAGGCCAGGGGTGCCTCAAGATCTGTTTACGTTTATTCATCAATTTAACATTTTGAACAACGTTTTACCTCGTTAAAAAAAATGCAACCTTAACATTAACTGCATTTATTTTATTATGATTTTATATTTAGGGTTACTTTGGTCAACAAAAGTGTTTTGAAAATAAAAAGAAATTAGCTCTAAACATTTAAATCCCCGTATTAAAAATGCAGTGATTCGACCGCAGAGAGCTTGTGGCTGCTGGTCGTCACAGCAACGCAACGCACTTTGCGGCACATGAGTTTCTCATGAGCCTTTTACTAGTGGCACCAACACTGCCAGCCAGGATTAAACGTTTGATTCGCTGCCACGCTGAGAAATTCGAGCTCTCACAGAAAACCGCGAGGCCCTTTTGAGTAAAACAACCCCCCACAAAAAAAAAATGGCAGCGTGTTATGTCATATCTCCACGTCGTATTTACTCCCTGGATCTCCTTAATTGACTTGGTTTTCACAGCTTGCCTCGCAGCTCCAGCTGACGCCTTCAACCACTCATTGGACTGAGATTGCCACCGCCTGCCTCCGTATGTGGCATCCTGCCGATTGCACGAGTTACCATGCATGAGATGCTCGCATAAGTGTGGGCTGTTGCTTATGTTTTCATGTGTGTAGTGTGTGTGTGTGTGTGTGTGTGTGTTTGTGCGGATGAATTTGACTCCAGGCAACAGATGCCCAATTAACATATCCCCATAATTAGGATGATGTGGAAGGACGAGGATGAAGATGTAAGGGAAGAGCCTGTTGTCCATCCCATCTGAATATTCATGTGACATTTTTGTGACTTTTCAATTTTTTTTTGCGCCGCGCACGACGTCGCTGCCATGTCACACGACCTTGGCGCTTGTGTTCATTAAAGCTGAAGGGGATCTTATTAGTGCTAAATGAAAGGGGCCCCCGGTGTCACTTAAAAAGAAGGGGGGGGGGGGGGGGTTATTGTGCGGGGATGAAATACAAGACAAAGGCAAGTCTCCGCTCTTGTTTCTGGCCTGTCGTGGGAATACACTGTGCCCTCTCCGCACAGCTGCGTGTTTGCATTTTCTGCATGAGTAAATGTTGTGACAAGTGCCGAATCCCCCCACCCCCCTCCACCCATAACTCTGAGATTTAATGTGTGCAAATGTATGTTACCGAGTTCAAACATGTTCTACACTGTGATTAAATAAAACAGCGACAGTGATCTTTAGCACACACACGGGAGGGGGACGATGGGACTCAACCAGCAGAGTGAGAGAGAGAGAGAGAGTGTGTTGTGCACTCACTCCGTCCGTCTCGGTTCTTCTGCTCCACTGGCTCCACCCGGCACCGCCATCGGGCTTTTCTCGGTTCCCCGGTGACGCAGCGGCCGGCTACTTTGACTTCCAGATCAATTATTCACATGGCTCTCTCTATAAATACCAGGCCGTTTAAAATGGAGGAGCATACCATCTGAGGGCTGGCAGCGTGCGCTAAACTTGGAACCCATCAGCTCGTGCCCGAGAGTATTTAATATGGTGCAATATGGCGTTTTCAGAGTCCACATTTAAAAGTCCAGTATATTTGAGTGATGACAATCTAAGGCCTAAAACGGGTGAGTTGTTGGGCGGTTGTTTTCAGACTTTTTCCAAATACAGACAAATTATTATTCATACAGGCCCATATAGCAAATCAGTAAATTTAAAAAATGACGATGAAATAAATCGTCCAAGTAAAAGCACGCGGCATCGAAACGAGCCAAAGTGCTGGATGGGTGAAACAAACAGGCCCAAGACTAAACTAGAAGGCTTCCTAGAACGTCGTGCTTAGGGCCAGGTCTGGGTTGGAAAACAGGTGTTACTAATAACACTAAAGATGAATCTCCCCCCCCACCCCCAGAGTGTTCTAGAGTGATGATCCGCATATTAGTGATGATCCGCATATTAATGCAGAAACTTTAGGACACTGGACACGATTTTGGTATCTGAAGCGTTCTGCTTTAGGTTTGTTGTCCGTAGTAGCAGGCAGGTAAACCAACGTGATGTCATATATATATATATATATATATATATATATATCATTAAGAAATAACCACAGCCTCTTCCGTGTTGGTGGCACGGAAACAGTTCAACAAAGACTTTTAATTAGGTTTCGTCAACATGTCCAATGGACTCGCATTTGTAGAGCGCCTTTCTGACCGATGCGTCCACCGCGTAGTCCTTCTTCTCATCGTTTATACTGCGTCACTATCGCTCCGAGTGTTGCATATTCACACCGGAGCCTTTCATTGGTGTGTCCACCCCCAACAAGGGATCCTAATGAACTTTCCCGTGGCATTGTTTCCATGGCGTTTCCATGGTTTTACAGGCCCACCACCACGTGATGTGCTGCTAAAAGGGCATGGTCGTTTCTGTGGGATCAGACTGAGATAAACGGTCCGTGGTGGCGGATTACGTTATATAAATACGCCATATTTATAGCATGCAGGCTTATTGCATCTTGAGGTTGCGTAATTATGTATATTGCAATATCACTGCAAGCCTATTTTCAGAGAGAGAGAGAGAGACTCAATAATAACTTGCTCTGTTTCATACCTAGACAGACTCGAGGAACCATTTTTCATAACCGGTGGCATTCTTAACAGTGTTGTTCTTTTCTCTCTCTGGGGTTGCTCAAATATTCACAGCCTGTTCGACATTATGGTTTGATGATGAGTCATGGATCTAATCAGCGGGGTTTGGGGAGCCTCAAAAATGGCGCTGGGAAAAGAAAGAAAAAAGAAAAGGGGGGAAAAAAAGAATCTGCGCCATCTGATAGCAGCTCCGGGTTTTTTTTGTGCCAGAATGCTGTCGGCGAGTGGCGCATAATGATAATTAACACGGCAATTAGACATCTGCTGCTGTTTCCACGGCTGTCTTGAGAGTAATGTGTTTACAATTAAACAGGAGAGCTGGAAACGGGTGAAGAGGTCACACATCGGCCTCCTCATGGGCGACGCTCGCCAACGGGACGGAGGACTCGGGGTGGGACGGGTCGGCCATGCAGGCGTGATTGTTTCTCGTTAAGCCGGGGGGGGAAGGGGGGGGGGAGCTTGTCATATCTGATTAGGTGGAGGGAGACGCAAGGGCCAAATGGGCTGGATGGAGCCGCCAGCACCAGGAGCGACACATTACCACTGGGTGTCACCACTGATCACATCATATCATCACTCCCCTCCATCCCCTGACAACTCAATCAATGGTCTAATTGACTGGGAGCAGGGCCACGGTCTCAACAGGTTGCAGTGCTCTGGGAATAGCCAGGCTGCAGCACTGATTTATTATGGGATACACATAAAAAATAAAAAAAAAAGATTCATAGCTCAGAAGCAATGCATTTCAGTGGGAATTCTTCTGTTTTTACTGCTGGTTTGACCACAAGATGGCAGAGTTGGACTATAAAAAGCAAAAAAAGGCTGCTCTGTTTTCTCCCCGCTGGCTGTTTTTCTGCCTTTTTGTTTTATCGCCCATCATAAAGTTTTTTACGCCTCTTCATCAATCTGTGTTGGGCGGTGATGGTATTCCAAAGCCTGTAGACTTGAATCAATAGTCCTATATGTCGATGAAAAGCAGCAGGGGATTTCTTTTCCCCAGGCATCTCTTTTCACGGTGTCTTGTTAAAATTCCCTGAGATTAGATTGCTGCGGGTGACATTATTTCCCTTTTTAGTTCTCATGGAATCTAAGTGCCAACGTGCTCCGTATGAAATGTGCCGTTTGTCATTGGAGCAAGAGAGTCCATATGAAATCCTTGATTATACATGTTCCTCCTTGACCTTGTAGACATTTATTCGTGGTCTTTCAGTTTCCAATTGGAAGCCGACGTTGACGAGAAGTCCTCAGAGGGCCACGTTTGTTGTTTATTGGACCGTCTACATATCCATGACAACAAGGCAGCTCCATCTGCCCTTGGTAGATTGTGCAAAATGATCATAAGCTCCAGCACAGCCAATCTCCATCTCTAATTCTAACAATTCATACACTTAAGGACGAGCCGCGATTCTGCATGTGTTTTTTCCCCATTGACTAACACACCTTTCTAGCCCCCGATGCTCATCAAACCTATATGCTATATTCTATATGCTATATGCTTTCTGACATCCAAACGGCTGCGTCATCCAGAAGCACACATCTTGGAGATACAATATTTCATCGATAGGGTTCAACAAACTTACTGGCTGAGGAAACGAGAGAGATGGGAATACTGGAATCTTCAATAAAGAATAAAAAAAAACTTCTAAGGTTACACACTCGGCCCACGCCGCTGGAGACTTGCCAAGTGCAAAAAAAAACCCCCACACACACACACACGCAGATATGTGCACATCTTCATCAGTAAGGGGTTTATTTGGAACGTTTCCACTTTAAATCATCGTGTTTATTGTGGCGTGCTCGTTGCTGGTAGTGCATGGAGAATCTGGCTCTGGTTGCAGGATAAAGCCCAAGTGAATGTGTTCCCAGCCCTCCTGCCGTGCAGCGAGAAGGAGCCTGGATTCCCACTGGTTGGCGGTGAAACAGATACGCGGTATTTGACTGGTTGAGCCTTCCCTGTGTCTGTCTCTGCATCCTCCCTGGGAAGCTAGATGGGCCGGGATCTGCCAACAAAGTCACATTTGAGGAAAACTCCCCATCTGTCAGGTATTGGCGGGTATGCGTATGCTTATCCCTTTAATAACGGCCAAAAACCAAAACAAAAAAAGGCACATGCGGGGACACGCCCAACTGAACAAATCTAGAAATGTTCTGTTTTCTGTTTTCAGGTGACTCTCTACTGTTTTTCCCTTCGCTCATGTTTAGACCTCACTCATTTACGTGAAGACAAGACGAGGTCACGCATAAAGAAACTATATATATATATATATATACAGGAAGAAACAAGAACATATACAGGGCCTTTTTATCTGTGGATCAGCTGTTACCCGGCTCTAAGAGGCATTCAGGGGTCACATTTAGCCTCCATTGGAGAGCTTGTGCCAAAGTGCTCGATTGGAGACAAAATGACGTCATTGTTGTCCGCAGGAAACGGTAATAGGTCCCATCCCGGTTCGAGGGGAACAGACGGCTTACAAACCAAAAGATACGTTCCTGAACCAAAAACCCGCTTTTCATCGGCGTATATCGCGCTTACAAAAACGCACAAAGCCACGCGGTTGATGTTGTGAAACGATTAGTTGGGCTTAAGCAACAAAACTAGCTGTCTAAGTACTAAGTCCTGTGTTTGTTTGACCCTTCCCCCAAATGTCCGTTTATATTCAACGTATCCGTCATTTGCAGAAACAAACAAATACCAACAATTTTCTTTCCTGGCGGGCTGAACCGAACGGCAAAAGGGTTATCAATAGGATTTTGAGGACCATCGACTCTCTTCATTTACTATTTACTTACTATCAACTTTGACTCACTAAATGTTCATGAGCTCTGGCGCCCATCTGGAAGAGAGAGCGCGAGGAAGTCAATGGCTGACCTCACACTCAATGGCAGCATGAATGGAGATACTAGAGGACCCAGGTGTCAAGCTTTGTGTACCTGGTCAGGGTACCCATCAAGTGTTCCTCTTTAAAGGCGCTCCAGGCGCTAAATGTGGAGGTAAAGGTGTAGTTGGACAGTTTGGGGTACAGCATCATTTGCTTTTTTGAATGTTTCAACACCAGAAGTAGAACTATTTCTTGGCGAGGAGCAGCGGCCTGCTTGCGTCAGCTTCTGGTTGCCTGACAACCTCACGGAGGCAGCCGGGAGTTTCGGTTCCCCGTGAACTGCAAACAAATGAGATGCGACGTGCAACGTAGTCAGCTTTCAACAACATCTCTCGCCATTGCTCAGTTTTTTATAGACACAAGAGCGACACATCGAGCTTCTCATCGATTTCATCTCTCAACAAGAAAAGCTTGTATTTCCAAAATGTCTAACTGGGAGAAAAAGGAGGAGAAAAACAGTATAATTTGAGTACCTTTCCAGCAACCTGTTGCTAGGTAAACAGCCAACCACATGTTTTTATGCGTTGAGCACAGAGATAAAGTGACGATCTCAGCAGACGGACTATAAACTCCTATTAAATGATTACAGATACAATATCCTCAAACGAGAGCAGCTGTGAATGTAAAAACAATATAAAGCGTTACAAACTCTGGACTCACTGCACCGACTACGATGATAGGAGAATGTTTTACGGATTCCTGTATTTTTTTATTATTTTTTTTTGGTCAAAGGTTTATCTTGCTGTAGCCGGCTGGCTCCCAGTTTCCACGGCAGCACGGAGCAGCCGAGGTGCATAACAGCACAGCAGCCTGCTTTCACATTCATAGAAATCCTTGCCATTAATTCCCAAGAATGGAGGTGAGTTCCAATGCTGATGAAATATATGAGAGGAGCAGAAGCAATTTCTAGTTTTAAGCCAACAGACACCACCTCAACTCCATTCTGTCTTGGCTGGTTTGGGGGAGACTGAGGTGTGGAGAGAGTGGGACGATTTTTCTTTTTTTTGGGGGGGGGGATTTATCTGTTAGTAAGTACCCTGCACCTCAATCAGACTGGTGATGGTGATGTTAAAAACTGAAATTCATGACTGCTGCAAACAATGCCGCATTCCCATTCTGCAGATATATTTGTCTCACCCCCCTCCACCCTCAAGAAAAAGAAGTGTGCCATACAAGCGTTGGCACGTTGGAGCGAGAGCGTAAATGATCCACCGTCTCGCCGGCTTCCGAGGGGGGCCCCCGCGACGCTCTGTGGGCGCAGCGGGAGAGTCGCTCAATATGCAGCGCCCGGCTGTGCCAGTTTGGCAGCAGGGCGCCGTCGGTTGGCACGGCTCACGGCCCTTGTAGGTACTGACATTCTTCAACAGGGTTGTAACATCCCGTACGCCCCCGTTCTTCCAACCCACCCCACGCCTCCTCTTGAATCCAGACAACCATCCCCACTGGAGCCTGAAATAAGACTGGGGCTCATACATGCCGCACTCTATCTCCTCTCAACATCTCATTACGCTCCCCGCTGCAGACACCAGGGCTTTCCACTGCTCCACGCGCGGCGATGGGAAATAATCAGGCAGCGGCTGAGGCACTTTTCAATCACACCGGTGCATAACAACCACGTTCACTTGTTGGGAATTAAATATCACAGCAGAAGCACTTTTTTTCTTCTCTCCTCCTCCTCTTCTTCTGCATCATCTTCATTATCTGTCGCTGTTGGGAGCGCTGCAGCTGTGGCGGCAGCTGTGGCGCGTGTTCATCGACGGCTCCGCGAAGATCAGAAGACTCCCAAACCGCTGTCTAGAACCGCTGTCTAGAACCGCTGTCTAGAACTGCTGTTTAGAACAGCTGTCTAACTGTCTAGAACCAGTCTAGAACCGCTGTCTAGAATCGCTGTCTAGAACCGCTGTCTAGAACCGCTGTCTAGAACCGCTGTCTAGAACCGCTGTCTAACTGTCTAGAACCGCACCGCTGTCTAGAACCGCTGTCTAACTGTCTAGAACAGCTGTCTAGAACCGCTGTCTAACTGTCTAGAACCGCTGTCTAGAACCGCTGTCTAGTACTGCTGTCTAGAACCGCTGTCTAGAACCGCTGTCTAGAACCGCTGTCTAACTGTCTAGAACCGCTGTCTAGAACCGCTGTCTAGAACCGCTGTCTAACTGTCTAGAACCGCTGTCTAGAACCGCTGTCTAGAACCGCTGTTTAGAACAGCTGTCAAACTGTCTAGAACCGCTGTCTAGAACCGCTGTCTAGAACCGCTGTCTAACTGTCTAGAACCGCTGTCTAGCACCGCTGTCTAGAACCGCTGTCTAACTGTCTAGAACAGCTGTCTAGCTGTCGAGAACCGCTGTCTAACTGTCTAGAACCGCTGTCTAGAACCGCTGTCTAGTACTGCTGTCTAGAACCGCTGTTTAGAACAGCTGTCTAACTGTCTAGAACCACTGTCTAGATCCGCTGTCTAGAACCACTGTCTAGAACCGCTGTCTAACTGTCTAGAACCGCTGTCTAGAACCACTGTCTAACTGTCTAGAACAGCTGTCTAGCACCGCTGTCTAGAACCGCTGTCTAACTGTCTAGAACAGCTGTCTAGAACCGCTGTCTAGAACCGCTGTCTAACTGTCTAGAACCGCTGTCTAGAACCGCTGTCTAGAACCGCTGTCTAGAACAGCTGTCTAACTGTCTAGAACCGCTGTCTAGAACCGCTGTCTAGAACCGCTGTCTAACTGTCTAGAACCGCTGTCTAGAACCGCTGTCTAGAACCGCTGTCTAGAACCGCTGTCTAGAACCGCTGTCTAACTGTCTAGAACCGCTGTCTAACTGTCTAGAACCGCTGTCTAGAACCGCTGTCTAGAACCGCTGTCTAGAACAGCTGTCTAACTGTCTAGAACCGCTGTCTAGAACCGCTGTCTAGAACCGCTGTCTAGAACCGCTGTTTAGAACAGCTGTCAAACTGTCTAGAACCGCTGTCTAGAACCGCTGTCTAGAACCGCTGTCTAACTGTCTAGAACCGCTGTCTAGCACCGCTGTCTAGAACCGCTGTCTAGCTGTCGAGAACCGCTGTCTAACTGTCTAGAACCGCTGTCTAGAACCGCTGTCTAGTACTGCTGTCTAGAACCGCTGTTTAGAACAGCTGTCTAACTGTCTAGAACCACTGTCTAGATCCGCTGTCTAGAACCGCTGTCTAGAACCGCTGTCTAGAACCGCTGTCTAACTGTCTAGAACCGCTGTCTAGAACCGCTGTCTAACTGTCTAGAACAGCTGTCTAGAACCGCTGTCTAGAACCGCTGTCTAGAACCGCTGTCTAGAACCGCTGTCTAACTGTCTAGAACCGCTGTCTAGAACCGCTGTCTAGAACCGCTGTCTAGAACAGCTGTCTAACTGTCTAGAACCGCTGTCTAGAACCGCTGTCTAGAACCGCTGTCTAACTGTCTAGAACCGCTGTCTAGAACCGCTGTCTAACTGTCTAGAACCGCTGTCTAGAACCGCTGTCTAGAACCGCTGTCTAGAACCGCTGTGTAACTGTCTAGAACCGCTGTCTAGAACCGTTGTCTAACTGTCTAGAACCGCTGTCTAGAACCGCTGTCTAACTGTCTAGAACCGCACCGCTGTCTAGAACCGCTGTCTAGAACCGCTGTCTAGAACCGCTGTCTAGAACAGCTGTCTAGAACAGCTGTCTAACTGTCTAGAACCGCTGTCTAGAACCGCTGTCTAGAACCGCTGTCTAACTGTCTAGAACCGCACCGCTGTCTAGAACCGCTGTCTAGAACCGCTGTCTAGAACAGCTGTCTAACTGTCTAGAACCGCTGTCTAGAACCGCTGTCTAGAACAGCTGTCTAGAACCGCTGTCTAGAACCGCTGTCTAACTGTCTAGAACTGCTGTCTAGTACCGCTGTCTAGAACCGCTGTCTAGAACCGCTGTCTAGAACCGCTGTGTAACTGTCTAGAACCGCTGTCTAGAACCGTTGTCTAACTGTCTAGAACCGCTGTCTAGAACAGCTGTCAAGAACCGATGTCTAGAACCGCTGTCTAACTGTCTAGAACCACTGTCTAGAACCGCTGTCTAGAACAGCTGTCTAGAACCGCTGTCTAGAACCGCTGTCTAACTGTCTAGAACTGCTGTCTAGTACCGCTGTCTAGAACCGCTGTCTAGAACTGCTGTCTAGAACTGCTCAGAATTGTCTCAGACTGTGAATGCAGCACCTTCAGAGGTTCTCCGTCTCAGAAGTTGGTCTCCCGCATTATTAACAACAAAAAGGTCACCGGACAAGTTGCAGTCTTAGCCGCAACTGCAAACACATGGAGTTGCATTGGAGTGACACGGTGGGATGGGTCGGGGGTTGGGGGTCGGGGGTCGGGGGTTGTGGGTCGGGGGTCGGGGGTTGTGGCGTGCGTCAGCGTTGGTGTAGTTGCACGTGTACACTGGCACAAGGTCCCCGCGGTTGAGAGAAAAGAGGTTGAAAGTAATTCCTCCGGCGCGTCATAATCTCGTCACATACTTTCAGGAGCCGAACGGCGACGCTGTCAGACTGTGTTTTTTAGCGCTGAGTAATCTCGTTGATGTGACGAGTGCATTTCAGAGGAGCAGTCTGGCATTGAGAGCGGATTCCTTCTCCTCCAGTGAGAGTATTTTTGAATTCAGAGGAGAAGTCAAAAAAAAAAGTTAATTTTAAAAAAACACGTCTCCCGCGCGCGGTTGGTCCAAGTGAATGAGTTCACGTTAGCCTATACCTCCAGCCGCCCGGGAACGCTCATTAGGAGCTTGGCTGAGCGCTCGAGGTTTTGTTTGGACGGCTCCCAAATGGAAACGCACACGTGGAGCCGCGCCAAGCTGTCAGCCTCGCGCAAGATTTGCAAGGGTGAAGGATTGCCGGCTACTCGGATGGAGCGGTCCCAGGGCCCTGTCGGTGGAACAAAATGAGGAAGGCGCTGATCACCTCTCTTCCTGCTTTCGACATTCTCTGGACAGGTTTCCTGTTTACCACTGAGGGTTATACAAACCCTTGACACGATAACACGATAGCGTATAATGGGCATTTTAAGTATTTAGAAATGTAGGAACTTAGAGAAACCAGTCAAATTACTTTGTTTTTCGGAAAATCATAAGCATAATGCTTATCTACATAAAGCGATCCCACGCTGCAACTTGTAATGCACATCAAATACCTGGATAAGCGTTTGCAATGTCCCTTTAAACCGTCATGAATAAACAGTATCGGCTGTCTTAAATCAGCCGTTTCTCTTGAGCTCCTCCCTATTAGAGACCGGGGCTCTGACCACAGTCTACATTTGACCCTTTCCCTAGAAGTGCTCCAGCAAATATTTTTCGTTAAAACCACATTTTCATGACTTTGCATTGTGTCGCTGGTTGTCATTCCTTCATCCTGGCTCCCCCCCCCCCCTGCCTTCAATGGGCTGTGCGACCGCTGTTATTAGGAGCACAGCTTAAATGGTTGGCGCATTCCCACGCAATTTGGTCCTATTAATAATTAATCAGGGAGAATATTATATAGTGCACATACTTAAAACATGGAGTTCAGTGAGTAGGTCAGGAGTGATTACACACTGCAGGCTGACAGGCGGCAGGGAAACCATTTGTTCAGGGGTAATTAGCCTAAATGGTAAAGTAATGCCCGTTAAGGGAGAGAAGACAGAGCATTCAGGAGGAGACGAGATTCGCCACAACAACACAGGCAGCAGCGCAGATCCGGGATTCAACCGTGCGGGGACGACCTCATCTCCTCGAGTCTGCATTTCCTCTTGAGGCTGGAAAACATTGCCGGTTCGTGCCTTCTAGATCGAGAGACTAGACTCGAAACCTACTGAGAACCTGCGTAAGTCATGTTTAATGCATACATCCTGGCAGCATGATGTCTAAATGGTGTCCGAGAGCAGCGAGCAGGCCCTGAGGGCGAGCTGCGACAGATAGCAGAGGCTGAGGCTCTGACCTGCAGGTGAAGCTGCTTTACAACCCTCTCAAGGCTCCGGGGTTCATCAATAATTTACAGTGCCACCAGTCATGTTAACACTATCCTTAAGCACCGTCATTATGACCCCCTGAAGCGCACCCACACACATCTAACATGCATGCACGGACTCTGATTTGTTAGTTGACTTCCTCCTTCACACACACACACACACACACACACACACACATGTACGTTATGGGGATGTACATTTTGTCCCCAAATGGAAGGCGAGTCCCTCACGATTTGATGTTGTCAAAAGATGTTTGTCCCCACAACTGTGTGATTTAGACGCACGCACCACACACACACACACACACACACACACACACACACACACACACACACACAGTTTTGTTTCCATGAGTTTTGGGGACATTACATTGACTTAAATTCATTCACCTTACTCACTAATCCTAACGGCCCCTAACCTAACCTTAAACCGGTCTCCCCCTAAAATGTTATTATTTACACTATGATCCCACAATGTCCCCACAATGTGACTGTGAAATCAGATTTAAGTCCCCACAAGACAGGGAAAAACACACACACACACACACACACACACACACAAACTCAATTTACATAATGGGGGCCATGCGTTTTCCCCCAAAAGGAAGGCGGGTTCCAACAATGTGCAAAGAGGGTTTACATAAGTGATATACACACACACACACACACACACACACACAGATAGTGGATTAAACGATATTCTCATGATCTTGTATCATCTCGATGAGCCGCAGATAATCACAAGAGGGCAATAGCTCTCGCAGTGTGACCCATTCACAATGAATGGGTTGTAATGTCAATTATTCCGAGCTGCATTGGATTGTGTGAAATGGGTGCATCTTTTTTTTCTTTCCGTATAGCTCTTGTTGGCACAGAATAGGAAGAAAATATGCAGCTGCTGCAAACGAGAAAAAAAAGAAAGAAAGAAAAAAAAAAGAAAAGAAAAAGTCCTCCCACAGACCGGCTGGAAAAAAAATCAGAGGTAAAGTTCTTCAACAGAGATTTACTGTTCCAGTTTATGAGCGCCGAGGCTGCTGCCCAATAAATCCGTTATCATTGTGCTTTTATTGGGAGATTTGATCTCAGCAGCAGATTGGGGGTGGGGGTGGGGGGGGGGGGGGGGGGGGGGGGGGGGGGGGGGGGTGCAGCATTCACAATGCGCCTGACTTCACCGCAGAGGCCCACATTGATCATCGTCGTGTCGGCGCGACGGCGCTCACTCATGTGGTGAGTAAACCCCCCCCCCCCCCCCGTGGACTCGAGCTCCCGCGGTGGGCTGCGGTGTGGCACGCAGTCTGATTGAGACATCTTCATCGGCTTTGTCATAATCACGTCGAGCTCTTTCTTTTTTAGTCTGATGTCTGGCCATAAATACACGACTCTGAAACGAGCTATCGTCATCGCACCGCCGCAATTACACACAGCACTGTCGGCAAAGACAAATTCATTCCCTCGGAGTGGAGGTCGATGTCATATTGATTGATAGGCGTCGAATAAGTGATTCCCTCCGTTGTTTACGGCTGGGGAGGTTACATTGGGACTGCTCGGGGTTTATGTTTCACAATATGCTTTTTTCATATGAACGGTTTCCCGCTCTCATGAGCGGGAAAACAGGATGTTCAGAACAATTCAATATTTAAAAAAACAACAACTATTGATCGAAATGCAAGAGGATATTCATCTTGGTGACACCCGGCCTTATTAGATCACTGCTGGTCCGCATTGACTGTCAGGGTGCCAAATGAAGCTGGTTGATTTCTGCCGATGTCTTCGGTGGGGAGCTTTGAACCAAAACACACAGGATGTGACCACACTTTATCAGCCACGCCCCCCAAAATAATGAGAAATAAGTAGCAGGAGATGTTCTGCCTGTTGTTTACGGTAGTTTAATAGATTTGTTTCCCCCCCCCCCCTACCTGCAAAAGACCCGCCCACTCTGCCTCTGATTGGCTGGTACCTGTTACGTTTATTGCTGATCAACAAGATTTGAGGAAGGTTGGTCGGATTATTGGTTTTCATGAGAATTTTAATCTTCTTTTTTCTTTAAAATGGTGGGGTTTATGAGCCAAATACACGTGTCAAATACAACATCATACTTCAGCAGAATGTTTCAGCTGGTGAATGCCGCGTGGTAATTATCGAAAGCAAGTTAAGGCCCCGTTTAATCCTGGCAATAACATGCGTCTTAAGGGCTCGGATCTCTTCTCTCCTCTGAGGCCCGAGTGCACTGATTTCACTTACCAGCTCTTTATACAAATAAGCGCTGACATCATCTCCGTTGGCAAACATTTTTATTTTTTTTTTAAAAATGCGTTTCTGCACTTCCTGTGCCTCGTCTGCCAGAAATCAAAAGAAGAAGAAATCAGAACACGTTTTTTCAATTGTGTCTCTTCATGCATATGACATATGACTGTATTTCTTCTCCTTGTCGTTTTGCACTTGGCACCAACATAAAGCTACTCGTCTATAATTGTAAGTGTGTGATTTGGGGTTCAACAGGTTAGATTCTTCTCACTTAAGCACAAACGTAAACTTGCACGACATGATTTTTTATTTCATTTTTGACAAGATCAACTTGATACTGTACAGATGGAGGAGTGTAGTGAAGGAGAAGCGGAATTTTAATGACTACCCTTAAATTTGCCTCTTGACGACTCCGGCTCACTGGTAAAAAAAACAAATTAAATAAATAATAAAACAACAAACGCGAGTGAATGTGTCGCTGATGACACGCGTCTCTTTAAACCCGCCTGTCTTCCGGAGCACTCAGCCTTAAAACATCACAGAATCTGCGCTTTGAAAGGAAACGCGGCTCGCCGTTCACCTTCTGCTCCGCACATTGCCATCGCTCCGCGTCGAGCCTCTTGATTTTTCCCCTTCACACAGAAGTGGTGCTTTTTATCATGCGCAGATGTTCAACCCTTTCCTCCACATGTGGATCTAAGGCCTCGAGGACAGCCATGTGGTTGGACCACTCAAACGGGAACGACTCCAGGGAGGCTTTTGTCTGCTTCTCTCTTGTAATCGATGGGCGGTGACAGAAAGGAAGCGGGGTTCGGTTTTGATGAGCGAGAGACACCGAGGTTACGCTCTCGCGTTTCTGCTTCCTCATCATCATTCTTTCATAGCGTTCCATAGGATACATTGCTGATAACTGATATCCTGCTCTGTTTGGATTCATACGGACTTTGACGAACCTGATGAACAAACAGCACAATGGCACCATCAAAAGCAAAAGGCCAACTTTGACAATTTTTGACATCAAATGGCACATTTTATTTCAATGTCTTGAAAGCCCCTCCTCTGTCCGGGGTGTTTTTTTGCCCTTGCTATACTTGGGTAGTGACCTGAAAGCAATTTTCTTTTTTTTAACGATATACTTCATTCACCCCTCCAGGGAGAGGTTCTCTCCTCCCTCCCCAGCGGCCCTGGAGCAGGTGCCGGTTTAGAACCAAGGATACCTGGGGACGTGCAGCCCAGAGGAACTGCTGCTTTGAGGACACTTTACTCAAGTTTTACTGTTACCACTGTAAAAGTTGAGTAAAGTATTCCAGCTCGTTAAGAATGTACTCAAAGAATTAAAAATAATTATTTCTACAGATGATCTTTATCTTGCAAGGTGTAAAGAGGACGGCTGCCCATAACAACGTGCATAAACACTTCATTCTTCTCTGCTAGTTCAATGGTAACCATTCCATAATTATTGAATGTGCTATATTCCCCAGTTGAGTGTGAGCTCACAGTGCATAATTAGTGCACGGTGCATGGATTTTAATAAGGGGGGTATGGTTTTACACGGAAACTGGTGAGAAAGAATCAGATTAGATAAGGAGCAGAAAGTGTGACTCGTGTTATTAATATCCAGAATGACAAAGAGATTCATATATGTAAATGTGACTCGTTGTTTCTTTTCTTTTCCACGAATGCCAACGTCCCCTCACTGACAAAGGCCACGGCACTAACACTGAGAAGGGTTCAGTACGCATGGCGGAGCGCAAAGGTGGTGCAGTAAAGGTGGAATAAAGGGTGAGGGATGAGGAGAAGATTGATGAAGGGATGAGGGGAAGAAGAGTTGAGGATGAAGGCACGAGGGGATGAAAGGAAGAGGGCAAAGGATGAAGGAATGAAGGGTGAGGGATCAAGGGATAAATAGTGACAGATGAAAGGAAGAGGGTAGAGGGATGAGTAGTGGTGGTTGAAGGGTGAGGGATGAAGGGAAGAAGAGTGAGGGATGAAGGGATTAATAGTGATGAAGGGATGAGGGGAAGAAGAGTTGAGGATGAAGGCATGAGGGGATGAAAGGAAGAGGGCGAAAGATGAAGGCAGAGGGATGAAGGGATAAATAGTGACAGATGAAAGGAAGAGGGTAGAGGGATGAGTAGTGGTGGTTGAAGGGTGAGGGATGAAGGGAAGAAGCGTGAGGGACGAAGGGATTAATAGTGATGAAGGGATGAGGGGAAGAAGAGTGAGGATAAAGGGATTAATAGTGATGAAGGGAGGAGGGGCACGAAGAGCAAAGGATGAAGGGATGAGGGGAAGAGTAGATTAACGGTGAAGGATGAAGGGATGAGGAGATTAACAGTGAAGGAAAGAGGGGATAAAGGAATTAATAGTGAGGGATGAAGGGACGAGAAGATTATGGGTGAGGGGTGAAGGGATGAAGGGATGAGGGGAGCAATCAAGGTTGTGGACGGATGGATGGATGGAGCAGAGTCATCGAAAAGTGGGAAAACAAGAGAGAACGAGGAGTGAAGTTAGTGAAAAAGGTTTTGAAAAGGCAACAAGGAGTGCTGGACATTCAAATTCAAGTCATTTCATCCTCGTCTCCGACGTGAGCGTCCACTTTTTTCCTTCCGCGGACGGACCAGCTGTATGGATCACCGGCGGCAACAAGAGGAATGCAGCCATTGGCCGGAGCATTAGTGGGCTGTACGGATCACCGGCGGCAACAAGAGGAATGCAGCCATTGGCCGGAGCATTAGTGGGCTGCTTACCGAGACATGATTGACAGCTGTCATGTGTCACTGTGGAGGCCGTCCTCCACTATGAACACACACACACACTCCCCGGGACATCTCAATCAATAGTCTGCCGCCTCAGATCCATAACACACTTCCTGTTATGCGACGGCGTACAAAAGCAACCGACGAGCCAAAATACACGTGGTGGAGTAACATACTTTTTTCTTTTTGTTTTGAAAGGACACAAAGCAGCCAGGAAATAAGATAACTTTAACAATTTTATTTGTGAAAAACTACAAGCAAAATTCATAAATAGACGTTTCTATTTGAAGCGGAGGAGAGAAAAGAAATGATAAAACGTTAGCCTATAAGCGCAAAGTCGTGCACATGCCAGAAACATGTATTATTTTAACATTATAAGCTAAGACAAGGAGCCGTGAACTGCTGAAAATGCTGCATACTTTTTCCACACCGGGAACATAATGTGACCATTTCACGAGGGGAAACAATGACACATCAGCTATAAGTTTAACAAAACAAAAAAGCATTAAACAAAGAATGGATTATTGTACTTTTTTTTTTTTTTTTTTGTCCTTTTGTCTTTTTTCAAACCGAGCAATAACTTTAAAAGCATTGTACAAGACATTGTTATAGCAAGAAATGAGTTTGTATAATACACTTAATTGGGAATTCACGGTTAAGGTTATACAGTCAGTAAACAAGCCTTCTATATTTGGGTCTCTGACAAACAAAAGCTAAAAAAATGTAACCATCTTTACACAGTAAATTAAGGTTACTGGTCGCACACAAGAACAGAACTGCTTGTGCGGAAAAGAAAAACAGGAAACAAAAGACTTCAGCTCCGATGCCATCATTCATAGTGTTTTAAAATTCTATGTACAAGCAATAATTCATATACTCAGCAAATGGCCATTTGTCAATAATTTAACAATGAATCCTTTCTGTTGGAGTACTCGGTCAAGTGAACGTGGTTGCAGATAAGGCAGGTGAAAAGATGGCTTTTTAGGCCCAGTTCTAACAGTTTGCATTACAAAGCTGGGTTTGTTAGCTGTTGTTTTATCCTCAGTAGAAATTGGACAAAACATATTCCCCCCCCCTCCCCCCGACATTCCCACTTCTTATTTGTTTTGTTCTATTCACATTGCTTTTCCTCACTTTGAACACTGATTCCATATTTGTATGCAATAAAGTACATCATTACATATTAACCATAGCGTTTAAAGAGCAGGAAGATAAAACAAAGAAAACAAAAAACTATAACCCATGAACACATTGCTTACGACCCCACTTATGATTATCACCCCTACGTGTGACACTGCAACGCTTTTGGTCGACACAGATCAAGTCTCGCCCCACAGATAGTGGGGAGACTAGTGTGTTAGTGTGTGTGTGTATATATATATATCTCTCTATATATATAGAGAGATATATATAGATAGAGGTGGGTATCTTTTTGTGTGGGGGTCGGGGGGGTGGGGACTTGTTAACGTCATCTAACCCTGGATTTAGTTGCTCCAGGGCCTCTGTTGTTATGGGAGCTACACGCACTACGGTAGTCCAGCAGAGCGAAGACGGGTCTCACTGAGGCCGAAGGCTTCGACCCAGCAGACCCCCAGACCTCTTCCCCGCTACCCCCCCACAGTTCTCACTGCGAGGCCAGATCCACCCCCTGAGCGTGGAGCCGCTAGCGTCCTCCCGACTCACACCGCCGACACTCCTCTGCCCCCCTTCCCCCGATTTAGGCGTGCACAGAGACAAGTGGACAATAAGAACACCATTTACATGGATTATATTAGTCTTTATTTAAACTGTTATTCATCTCACACATTAGATAATTGCAATTCAAATTGTTATTTATCTGTCTATGTATCATGTCATTATGAAATTCCTTTGGTCCTTCAATAAATAAAACTAAGATATGATATACACATTTATTCTTTATACAATTTCATACAGTTAAAGGAAATTATGTTGGTCTAGTATCAGCTAAGGTGGAAGTGAATTAAAACCCTTTAGTAAGCCTCGCTGTTTAAAAAATTTAAAGGGCAATTGTGTTCTATTGTCTACTGCAATATTCTTTTTTTTTTTCCAGGAGTCTTAAATTAATAAAAAAAATAATTAAAAAAAAATAGAAATCAACTGAATTGTCAATCTTTGCACTCCTTTTTCTGGGATATCGGGTTGAGAGAATGAAGATTCAAAGCAGTCTTTAGGACCACAGCAAAAGAAAGGATGGAATCGATTCACAACAGCTTGACACAACGGGTCTATGTTACAGTTCCATATGGTTTTACCGAGTGGAAACTGCGTGGGACCGCCCTTCAGTCACCACAGACACAAACTCTGGCTCCGGAGCTGAGAGGACAGCTCTGCCTTTAGCCAGAAGAAAAGAAAAGAAAAGAAAAACTCAATATCCAAGTACGGAATGCAGAAAATATCAACAGCTTTTAGTGTTTTACACAACGGCCTACACTGTACAGTTAAGGACATAAGATACTGTATAAGAGCTCTGCTATAGCATACTAAATCATAGACAATCTAGTTGAAAAGGTCAGGAGTCTGAACCTTGACCTGTACAGACCAAGACGGACCCGGTGAAGGTCCCGACAGTGTTATTGAGAAAAGTGAATGAGAATTTGATTCATCAGCACTCTGTCACATTTGAGTGAATGGGCAATCCCAGATCTGCAAAACCGCTTCACAGTGTATCTAGCACCAGTGTGTGTGTGTGTGTGTGTGTGTGTGTGTGTGTGTGTACATCTGCGTGACTCGAGTCTTGTCCTGTCATCTTCGTCATAAAAACACTGAAGGAATGATCGATCGGCGGGGCTACACAGCAAAGCTTCAACATAAAAAAAAAGGAGAATATCAAAGTATACAGGTGCAACAGGTAATAAATAAGGGTAATAATAGTTTAAAGTTACTGAAATGATGGTGTTATTGTGCCCAGCGAAGAATTCTTCTTTACAAAAACAAAATAGGTCGATTTGGCCTCACATCCACATAGAAATATAAAACAATACATACAAGTGTCTGGATGCTACCGCAGGGGAGGTTGTGTGTGTGTGTGTGTGTGTGTGTGTGTGTGTGTGTGTGTGTGGGGGGGGGGGGGGGGGGGGGGGGGGGGGGGGGCGTTCCACGCGTTGTAACCCACAAGGGGAGTTCGCCCAACAGGGCCCTTGCTGCAGGCTCACTGCACTGTTCCTCTCAGACATCCGACTCCGCTCCGCAGCCGGGGGTGGGTGGGTGGGTGAGGCAGGGCACCAATGGGAAAGGTGATATCTCTCCCCATATGGGATCCATAGTGTCCAGAAACATGTGGGTTTGTTTGTGTGTGTGTGTGTGTGTGTGTGTGTGTTTGGGGGGGGGCGATGGATGAGGGGGGGGCGCGGTGAAGTGGGGTTGAGGGCAGTGAGGAAAAAGAAATGGGGTACGGGACCTCAGAACGACTCGTCGTGCCCCACAGAGAGGTCCCCTTTGGGCGTGGAGGCCCGCGATGAGCCCTTGTCCATGCTCTCGGAGCCGGAGCTCTGGTGCTGTTGTTCGGAGCCCGCACTGGACGTGATGGTGGACGAGGACGTGGAGGAGGAGCGGGTCTTCTCCTTAAAGTCTGTTATGATCACCGTCACGTTCCCTACGGTGATCGCCAACTGCTGAGCGGTGCTCCGGTCGATGTTCTTCAGCTTGGGCCTGAAGGGGCACAGACACACAGATGTTAACAACCAGAAACGGCAAACAACGAGGGGGAGGCTGCCGGCGCCGCGGGGGCGGTTACACTAAACTGCTCAATTCGCCGGGTGACACATGAACCATCGGAACGGGTGTACATAAAGTGAGCGTGGGCGTTTAGTGTAAAAGATCATTTGAGGTTTTCCCACTAGCCGACTGCATGAAGTGCTGTGTATTCATCGTGTTCTGGCAAAGAGGCGCCGAGTACGAGAGGCTGCTACACACCTGGAAATGTGAGAGTTCTTGTTGGTCTTTGTTGCTGATTTGCCAGACTGTATGCTGTGTTTGTCACTGGGCGGGCTCTGCTGGTTGTCCGATTTGGGTCTGGGGGGCACAGATAAGACAAGAGGTGAGGATAATACCAGCAAATAGGACATGCGGAGAAGTGAAGACTCGGCATGTGCACTGACCTGGTCTTTTTGCTGCTGGGCTTCTTCGTGACGGCTGCGATGATTTCCTTCTCTTTGTTCGGTTTGTCCATGATGGGCTGTTGTTCGGTGTCGCTCTTCTCCTTCTCCTTCTCTTTCTCCTCCTCCTCCTCCTTCTCCTTCTCCTTCTCGGGGGGGTCTCCCTCCGGCCTCACCAACTCTGGACGCTCAGCCTCCGGGCGTCCCTCCCCGTTGGCTCGCTCGCCCTCGCCATCCGGGCGCTCCCTGTCTGTGCGCTCGCTCCTCTCTCGCCGCTCCTTCTTGGGCGGCGGAGGCATCGGGTACTGTTGAGCCACCTGCTGGGCGACCAGCTGGGAGTTGATCCTGGGTTTCCTGTGGAGGGGCACAGAGATGGATTAGCCTCGTAGCGGCGCTGCGAGCAGACTCTGCTGGCTACGCACCAATGCAGTCACACTACAGCTGACAAAGAGCGAGGGACTGAACCAGCGTGCCGGCAAGGAACACGGGCTGGCGCAGAGTTCGGTTTGCACAGACACTTCCTGTTGAGGCGGCTCCGTTTTGAGGGCTAATCTCGTTAGCTCACGGCTGTAATAAAATGAACGCGGCGGATCACAAGGTGGGACATTTGCAGCGCGTCACTTAGGTCCTCTAATCTGATTACTGCAGGGTTGGCCCCATTTGTCACAGACTCAGATTCAGTTCGACATGGCTTAGCGTAGCTGCTCCGCTCACTGAGCTCACCAGCGACCAGCGCTCGTCTTATTTTCAAACATTCCTGAACTCATTGACATTTGGGAGAAAAAAAACTGCAAAAGCGGGGAGGACTTTCAAAGAAGTCCTTAAAAGAGGCCCTTCACTCGATAGTCTCAAAAAGTCAATTTACAGAAATGTTACAAACATGCAGGATGCAGCCTCTCGCTCCATCAGCTGTGCAGATGAGCAGAGCCTGAATTTGAGAGGGAAAACAAACGCTGCGCCCGAGTCAGATCGTCTGAGCCAACACGCACACCTGCAGCATAATGGACACCAGCTGGCAGCATCTGGAGGGGAAGCAGAGGACCTCGGGGAAGCGAGAGAGAGAGCGAGAGAGAGAGACGGGGGCTTTGACTCAGCTGAGACCATACTGCAGCCAGCAGCGTGGCTAATCACAGGCCAGGACTGGGCATGCATGGTGAGGAGTAAACCAGTTGAAAAGCTTAGCGGGCAAACAAAACAGCCTGGCACGGCTCGACGGGCCGCTCAGGAGGCCCCTCGACGGGAACACAGCAAGTTGCGCTCGCACGCTGCGTGTCTCCCGGCCGGCCCTTCCAAATTCTAGCCCTGGCAGGAGTTTTTGTTTATATCCCTGCAGAGGCGAGGACGCCCCTTGATCCCCGGGACCGCTTTGGAAGACCTGTGGTCGAGTCGGGAATCTGTAGAAACTCTTGTCAGCAGAGCCACTGCTGAGAAAGTCCCCCCCCCCCCAAAATAAATTAGAAATAAATAACGAAAAGCCAAAAACATCATGTTTTTGGCTTTGCTTTTGGGAATGTTCTAGCAGCAAACAGAAGAAGTGTGTCGGGCGCTGAGGGCGCCGATTTCAGCGGCTCGCTGTGGAGAGGGGTTTTCAGACAGCTGTCAAGTGGTTCGCCTCAGTGGTTCAATATGGCAACATCATATATTGCGAGTCCAGTTACTCGCGTTTCTGCACCCTTTCACCACTGACTCTACACTCGGCCTGTCTGTCTTGGGAGCCAAGCATTTATATAAAAAAAAAAATATATATATATATTACATTCACATTACATGTCATTTAGCTGACGCTTTTATCCAAAGCGACTTACAATCATGTTACATTCATACACTGTAGACACAGCTACAGGGAACAATTCAGGGTTAAGTGTCTTGCTCAAGGACACATTGACTACGGCAGGGATTGAACCACCAACCCCCTGATTGAAAGACAGACCTGCTAACCACTGACCCACAGTCACCCACCATATATATATATATATATATATATATATATATATATATATATATATATATATATATATATATATATATATAAAAGTCGGACAATCCAATTATTTTTGCAACTTTTTTCTCTGTCCTGCTCCACCAAGCTCATTAAGTCTCCCCCTGCTGCGGCCTATTACAGACGGAGAGAGCGCAGCCGATCAATCGGGGCATAATAGAGCATCATGCCGTTATGTTCGCCTCACATTCCATCAATACGCAGCCTGTGGTGAGTGCTGAGGAGCTCTGGGCCCAGCCGTTGATCCAGTATCCATTAGGAGCCTTGGTTCTCCGAAGCCCGGCGCTCTTTCTACCTGCTGGCATTGTGTTAGGCACCCTCTGGGGGCCTCCCATGAGTGAAGTTCACTTTCCCTCCCTTTTGGGCATTAGAATTGCCAACGCTGTCCTGTTCCCATCAAATAGATCCCCAATTCCATTTCAATCAAGAGGAAGTACTTCCAGGGTTGCCCCCGCCTCCCCAACTCAAAAGGCCCTTTGTATCATAGGGTCGACCACCTAAATGTGGGCCAAAACAACGTGTCGCTTCTTCACGTCAAAACCGTTGTGCAACTGCTTTGATGAACCAGGTGCACACATGTAATGCTCGAAGCTCAGGTGTGGACGCAACGGGCGGAGTGACACGTTTTGTTTAACAAACAAATGTGCGTTCCCCAACAATACTACAGATACTTTTGGAAAGCATACATTCCCATCATCTGTTCAACCCATACAGCTCTGTTTCCCCACTCATTTTCCCATACAGGTCATTTCAAACGATATCCAGCCCTCGAAATAAACAGCTGTTGGTTTGTCACTGATGTCTAAAATAATGCTATACGGGCGTTCTTTAATAAAAAAGCTTTAGCGAGAAAAGGCGAGATGACAGACTATAACAGGCTACTTGAACATTGTAAGACCATCACAGCACCTTTAGTACAGTGCCTTCTATATTCTAACACGTTCTTCATTAACCAGCCAGAGACCCCTCAGAAGGAAAGTTAGGCTCAGCCTGAGACTAAAACCAGAGAATTATAAGTTACTGAAATATTGAGCAATAGCCTAATAATTAAAAATGAAGTTAATGCCGTTTTGAATGGGACAGGATGCGGTGTGTATTCTGTAGAAGACAAAATCCCTCGCATGTTCATTTGTAAAGCAGCCGCTCGACAAAACTGTGTGGGAGGGGCACCCCACGGACATGTGCCAGCTTTTGTTACCTCCGTCTCGGGAGAACATGACTACCCATGTTGAGTACCGGCGCTCCTCGACATAGTGCTAAGTAAGTAACTACGACTGTCAATTATTTTGAATGCTTCGGTGATTACATGAATAAAAACAATTAATTAGGAAGTGCTAATTAGGAGTTCACGGCATTGGACCTCCTCGCCCGTGTTGCCGTTTCAATTCTAAATTCCAGTACACTTCTGAGCCTTCTGGATTTCTCTGTCCCCGTTACTCTGTCACTGACATAATACACCTCCCCCCCTTCTGGGTCCATCGAGTACCTCTGGATTAGTGATCTGAGGTTGACGTGTGGTGGGAAAATCCCCAAACATGCCGCTGAAAAAGTGCGACAAAAAATTCAGGTTTTCTGCTCACAGACGCCTTGTGAAATAATGTTATTTCTTTGTGGGGCGGAGGGAGGTCTCTCTAACACTCATCTGCGAGTAAACAGATTGTGATCGCTCACAAGTATCCAACAGGACAAGAAATAATTGTATCTGGCAGTGAGAGCGGTTAGCCAAGGAGGCGGTGAAGGAGATATTGTTAAACTCCACGCCTCTTTTGCCTGTTGCGGAGATGAAGCCCTGGTCAGAGTCCAAGATTTGTTACAGCAGCAAAAACAACAGCAACAGCAACGGCAACAGCGGCAACAGCAGCAGCAGCGGCAACAGCAGCGTCTCCGGTAGTTAAGCAGTGATTCAGTGCCAGTTGTAAGTCAGCCATGAGTTGCTGCTGGCATGATAGAGCCACCGCTCTCTTTGCCCCATTATTTATTTACTGACCACACATCGCGGCTTAGCACAGCCACGCTCTGCCGTGTGTGTGTGTGTGGCCCTGAACAGCTGGGGAAAGAAATCCACCCTCTGCTTTAAAAAAGAAAAACTCTTCATATTCAAACTGAATTATGACCACATTGTTGAGCGTAGAATGTCCTAATTTCACGACGACATTGCAGAAAATGATTCTGTAAACATCCAAATCAAAACGCAAACATTTATGCTTCACAAGAGGCACTGGAAACGATCCCGGGAGCGGGACCAGGAGTGAACTCCAGGGCCCAATTGCAGAGATTGCTCCAACCTCCCACTGCTGCCAATATATTCCTGGGGATTCAGCGCGCGCGAGTGAGAGAGTGTGTGTGTGTGTGTGTGTGTGTGTGTGTGTGTGTGTGAGAGAGAGTGTCAAGTGTGCAAAGCCTGCTGTCGAATCATTTCCCCCTGTGAGGGCTTACAGCTTATTACCTCCCCTTTGCACAACAATAGGCCATGATTGACAGCTCCTCCCATGCTTGGCCCTAAATTCCACCGTCTGGGGGAGGGAGGAGTGTGGGACTCCCTCCACGGGACGCTTTGAAATAACTATCATCATGCGTAAAAGCTCCTAATTCAGTCAGACTGACACCCGCAGTTAGACGGCTCCGCTCGGCCAGAACCATCCCAGAGACGGACACACCTCTGCTCAGCTGGCGCTCTCGTTGGCCGGGAGCAGCAGACGCCACCAGCCAAGGGGCGAGAAAGACTGCGGCTGCTGTTGCAGAGGGAAACTCTTTCGAGAGAAGGCAAAAAAAACAATGAGCACTACACAGAGAGTAATGAAGAGAGTGAGCGAGCGATGGCGAGTGTGATATATAGACAGAGAGAGGGGGGGAGGCGCAGGAAAGCCCTCATTAACACAGCTCTTTTATTTGAAGTGCTGTGTGGAGGACAAGCAATTATTTCCTGCCAGGCCGAGTGAATGCAGTGGCAGACAGCTGATCGAAGAGGGAGGGGGAGAGAGAGAGAGAGAGAGAGAGAGAGAGAGAGAGAGAGAGAGAGAGAGAGAGAGAGAGAGAACAGTATTCTTTGACCATGGACAGCCCACCGAAGAGCTCAGACTATTTAAACGCCACCCACTCTCTCATTCAGACTTTGAAAACAACCACATCTACGCAGTACGAACGTGGGCTCCTTGTCCTCAATGAAGTGCAAAGTTGTGCACAAACATGAATCCTCCATTCATATGCATACCCCCCCCCACACACACACAGACACACACAGGACTGAAGGACCTTCACAGCCTCGGCCTGGCGCACATCTCACAGATACTGAATGCGACTCACAAGGCTTTGGTTATGATGCGCTGGCAACCATGTAACAGATGATCTACGCACACTTGTCTATGGCAACACTTGCTGCACTCCTTGGTCGTTACGTGGAGAGACGTGACGCTTTCCCCTTCCCAGTTGTGAGGGCGTGGGAGCGCAGCGCACAGCTGCCCGCCTGCGCTGCCCGCCTGCGCTGCTTCTAATTTGTTAACCAGTCGGCGGGTCTATATTCCTGCATGCTTCTATTGTTTCCGACGTTGACAAGCTTTCCAGAGAGCGTTGAGGTATGTCTGGGAAGAGAGCGCATGGCCCCCGCCCCACAAACACTTCTTCCTGAAGCGGGTGGCATGTGCATGCGGTGGATGACTTAGGACAGAGTCATCGGTATGGATGGTTATCTGTGCATTACTTTACAGGAAGTTCACTATTAATGCAGTAACTAGAGCTGAAACAATGATTTGTTTAGCAAAGAAATTACCCGCTTCTGTTTTCACAAATGTAAATATTTGCTGGATTTCTTGGTCTCCTATAATAATAATAATAATAATAATAATAAGGTTTTGGACTGTTAGTCAGACAAAAGCTACTTAAATAGGCCCGATTGTTCTTGGCGTTTTATTTATCTGTCCGTTTTTTTCCTCGGTTAACCGATCAGTCGGAAACACATGAAGCCCAATCTTCAGTTATTCGATCAATCCGTGAGACCAAAAGATATTACATTTACTGTGGAAAATTACATATTAAATCTTTCCTTGATAAATTACTTAGTTATTGACGATTATCTTTAGGCTGATAAACTATACTGAATTAGTTTGAGGGGGAAAAGGTTCACCAAACTAATGTAACTCTATGTAACCGCCGTACTGTAGCTGTTGCACCAATGCTGCCAACAACAAATGCTGCCAAGAAAGCATTAATGTCAATCTCCATATCTCATATTTTAACAGAAAGTCGTCTGATAACGATCGGCAGTAAAACTTTATTACACACTTTACCTGTGTAATTAAATCAGCGGTTAACATTGGATAGGATCCGTACATACCAACTGTGGTCCGCCACGGCACTATGTTGAGATGAGACAACAGTGAACAGGAACAAACCCATTTGTTTACTCGTGGGGATGTTAAATGGGAAAATGACAAATAAGAATACCACTGGAATGTAGGCCTTGTGTTCCCCTGCGAGGACGCTCTTGATCAGCCTGAGGTGACTGTGTCACATTGTTGTCACCTGCAGCCATCTGTGGGTAAAGTGATCAAGTGTGAGCAAGTGTGTTCT
The DNA here is from genome assembly GCF_009769545.1 of Cyclopterus lumpus. NCBI lineage: Eukaryota > Metazoa > Chordata > Actinopteri > Perciformes > Cyclopteridae > Cyclopterus > Cyclopterus lumpus. The sequence goes on along the minus strand of NC_046970.1, from coordinate 4,899,305 downwards.
GGAGGTTGAATGAGGACAGCACCTGAAGAGCAGCCTGCGGCTACAGCGCCTCCTCATTCATTCCCACCAGAGGCATTAACCATTCATCCCATCACGAGTCCCTTCCAGTCAGGACTTTGAGGGCTTAATGCTACCGTCCCCCCCCTCCACTCCTTGTGGAGATGTATGTGGATTCAACCACCATATTTCAATCAGCCGCTGTGTGCACACAGCAGGCTCTCAGAAAGCTGCTACACAGCAGACCTTTTTAAAAAATTAAAAACAGTAAAATAGCTCAACGGTCAGGCATGACATTTAGTTGCTCCTGACATTATTGGACAAGAAAAAGAAATTCAAAGAAATCGCTCAAAGATTTCTCAACTCTTCTATTACATCTGTAAAGCCTTATGCACCGTGCTGGCTGGTGAGAGTCTGGTTTTCTGCTTCTGACAGACTGCAGGAGGCCAACTGTCTGAGTTTGGGTGCGTTTGAAAGAGACAAACTGTGCGAGAAGAACAAAGGAGATCGATGAATTAACAGAGAAAAACGTCTACGTCTAAACGTCGGATCATAACTGACACGATTAGCCCCTCGCATGCCGGTTGCTGTGGTCGAAGTGCTTAAACAAGCGGCCCGGCTGCAATGATAACCAATGTAACATGCAGGTTAAATCCATCATTGACTGCCAGCTGCGGCGTATGCGCAAAATGGGCAACTGGAGAATAAAAAACCCTGATGATGTTTGCGTGCGTCGTCACTGACGGAGAAGGTCTGCAGCGAGAGAGAGAGAGAGAGAGAGAGAGCAGTGTGTGCCCAGTTTATTTGGAGGGGAATAAATGCTACTAATCCTCGAGACCAAAGCCAAGCTCATGTGCTCCTCTTGCTTGCCACCTGCTGATTAAAATAAAAGGGGGGTTGGCCCCGGTGATAGCGACAACTCCGGTTCAGGGACACTTCATGTGGGCTGCCCTTTACAGGGAACCGGCTATTCTCCCTTCTCTGAATTTTGCTCGGCTCTTTACATTTCTTTTAACTGCGTAACGGAGCGGTCAAAACTCTTATCGTAGGTTGACGGTTAAAAGGTTGATTATTAACGGCCCGAGTCTGCTCGTGTGTAAAAGACAATTCATCTCCACACTGACAACTCTATCAGGCTATGAAGTGCCTGGCATTGGGTAGACTGACAACGAGCCATTGCAAAAGGCACTAAGCACGTAGGAGCTCCCTCCAGCAGCAGCACTGTGTCACATTGCGGCGTATCATTCATTTGTTTTCTTCCTCTCCGCTGCCACTCCGTCACTCCCTTTGTCTTCTTCCCAGCCCTCTTCACTTTCACCCTGTGCACAAGGGGAACAGCATCAAGCGAGCAGACACAGAAAACTCAAGCGAGGAAACCTGACAAACACAAAGCCACTACGGGCTGCTGTAGCCAAGACTCAGGCTCCATCCACACAAACACGTCTCTAAACCTTCTCAGTCCACGTGAACGTTTCAGCATTGTTTTAAAAACAGGAAGCAGATTTTTCGACACACTGCAGTTTCTTTTTAGTTGCAGAAGACCACTGTGGAGGAAGAACGGCAATGGCGAAAAAAAAGGGACCGGAGATTTTTATTTGCTCGGACCGATGACGAGGTCGAACCGTCGCTCGGTCATGTGATCACCAAGACCCCAATCAAGTAGCGTTTACGCCCGTCCACAGCAGGACGTAACCCCGGAAGTTTCAAACGTATCCGTCTGCGGGAGCGTTTCCGAAGTCCCCCGTTTTACGGTGCTCTAAAACTCTGGCGTAGTGTGTAAACGTAGTAAAAGATGAAAATGTAGGACATGGCCTCAGATCTACCAGTTTCTCCACAATGCTCAGGCAACCAGAATCAAACGAACAAACAAATTCTTTGCCACTAAATGTTCTTAACGTTCATGATGTCAACTCTGGATTCAGTCTGGATCTGCAGCGAATGGTACCGTTCGTTCCCCCATTGCATGGAAGGTGGTGCCGGTAAAAAAGACAGAAGAGGCTGCCCAGACTATCTCTCTCCCTCCCTGGGTAATGATGTGCTTTAGCCCCTGGAGACTCTTGGCTGAGTGAGCACATCCCCCTTGCAGCCATCCATACCCCCCCCCCCCCCACCACCACCACCACCACCACCACCACACACACACACACACACACACACACACATAATGTCCAGACTCTCTGTCCCTCCACCGCTCTCTCTCCCCGTGTCCTCGCTTTCCCTTTACTCCTCAGCTAGCTGTGACTCCACACTTAACAACTCCCTCATTTCTTGTCCTCATATGCCTCTTTCTGTATTTTCCCCAAGACTCCCTCACACGGCTCTCTCGCCGCCGCACTCATTTGCCTCATCTTTTTTTTTTGTGCGGGGAGGAGCCCCGATTCAGCAGCTCTCTCAACATTTCTCCATATTTGTCAAATTGCCAAATTGGCTACTGTATTTAATCACTCACACACTGCCAAATCCCATGAAGTAATTAAGAACTTTTAAATCCGGCAATTAACATGTAAAGATTAGGGCTACCCGCTCGTGCTTAGGGCTTTAGTGCAGATGCTGATAATGCTGGATAAGCAAAAGCAGTTTCCTCTGAGCAGGGGGGGGGGGCTGCTGTGGGGGCAGGGGGTGGGCGAGGAAGTGCAGATATAAATTGAGCGCCGGCATGTCCCTCTTATGTAATTCCATTATCCTAGACAATTTCCCTTAATGTGACAGTGGTAGAATCCACGGATTATAATGGCTCTATTCCATCATTGTGAAAGACAGAAAAACACACACACACACACACACACACACATACACATTGTGCAGCATCAAAGCTTACACAAAAGAGAGAGATGCAATTTTTTTGTTTTTGCCCACACCAGCCAACTCTTGGCTTCAGGATCGGTGTTCATCAATCCTGGTTCTAACTTTCATAATCTGTGGATTTATGGGTTTCCCATATGGTTGTATTATAAAGCCACAGACTTAATGCAAAACACATTAATTTAAGTGCATTAAAGGTTTACAGTAACCGCTTATGGTCGACTCAGAGGTTTGCCAGTGAACATCTTTCCGTCTCCTAAAATGTTCAAACAATATTTGTGCATGACATTACCTCATAGGTCAGTCCACACAAGCTACAGGTGACTTTTAAATCACTAACAGTGAGGCCTTACCTGCTGTCTGAGTACACATACAAGATGCCTAGTGTAAAATTACAGACAGCCTGGTGACACAGATAGAAAAGAAATTAAGAAGTGCAAAAATAAAATCATGTCATTTGATTAGGCTCAGGCTTAGTCGTCTGGACTCCAGCTATTGAGATCGCCTCACAAAAATTCTGATTAGATCGTGAAACCACATTTGCAGCATGTGAACTACGACATTACAACACTGTGGAAAGAAGTATCAAGTTGCTTAAACGAATGAACTTATACCCAACACCTATATGAATAAACTCCTGTATCTCCCACTACTGTGTACATAGGATATTGGTTGCTGTGGTTCAGGTTCGGTGTCATCTCTGCGGTCTGAGCTTCAGATAAACTGCAGACTATTTAAATTGGTTTATTTAATCTAGTCAGGGCACTGCATGTTGCTAACCAGTGAGAGACACCCATTTGTTATGTGGTACATGAAGCACAGATGCAAGCTACTTGAAATGACAACAGAGAAACAGCGCATAGATAACAGCAGAGCAGTCAAAGACTGAGGTACCTCAAGACTTCCTGTGATCCCTGCCATCAATCAACTTTAAAAGGGCTCCTAATGGTTTCTCCCTGGGCTGACAGAGGTGCATACCAAACACCACCACAAAAAGCAAACTGATGCGCGGCAACACGGTGTCACGTTCACGCAGCGATCGGGTTCGGATGCCAGAAACATTTGAATATGATCGCATGCGTCTCACCGGAGATGCTAATGCGAGCCCTTCTCCAATTACCAAAGAAGCAGGCGCTGGATGCAGTCGCTGAACACTCGGGCTACTTGGACTTGTAGATTAGCAGCGAGGTCAGGTGCGAAAAGCGGGAGGGCTTTCTTGTTTAAGAGTCAGAGTGGCGGAGGCTAGATTTAGCCTACTTGGGTGTAATGTTACATCACTGAGTTGGACTGGGTCAACAGGTTTGTTAGGCTGCTCTGGGCTGGGGAGATGGGGCCTCTTCCTGCATGCTGATGCCGCAGCCAGAGTTTGGCCCTCGTTAACACACATTCTTGCCTCCATTGACCCACAGTTACTTAGCTTGCCTACCGCTGGCAGGGAGGGGGGAGATGACAATGTGCCATTCAAGCCCCTATAGAGTGTAAGCCGCTCACTCACTGTGGCTCACATTAATTGTGTATGAGGGATGGCCATATCACACTTGAGGGGGTGGAACCATTCATCTGATCAGGAATGTCAAGTTGGACGGGCAGGTAAGACTCTCCGTGACTTGTCCGCTACATGTTTTACCAACAACTCTTCAGGAATGGGTGGAAGGCACGTGCAAAACTTCAACCGACGTATACATGCTCCCCCTACTAGGTTTAAAAACAGTCAACACAGACTGACCTTTGTCCCAGGACACAGGAAAATAAAAACTCTATGTGGGGACTGTGGAAGGAGTGTGTGGAAAGAGGTCACTTCCAGACATTACCACCACTCCCAGCGAGCCCTTTCAAAAAGACGCTGAAACACAATCATGCCCCAATGACCGCACGGATCAATACCTACCTAAGTCCACCCTATCTTGCAGTAAACACAAATTGACGATCCAAATCTAACTTCAACTTTGAGAGAAGGGGTGTTTTCGACTCCTACCAGCATGCGAGGGGCCTCTATAATTAGTGAACACACTCTTGCATAAAAACAGATCCAAAGCAGAGCCTCAGATAAAAGCAGCGAGACAACCATCCACACATAGCCGTAAGTGTGAATCATTTAGCTAAGAGCATGTTGCCTCGTCCCATCCTTTGCTGGTACACATCAAACGGGGAAGAAAAGACAGCTAATTAGTACTCATTAAAATAAGCGGCAGCCGCACAACTACACAATTGCATTAATCAAAGGTTAACCATTCACATCTAACAGAAATGTGAGACAACCTCTCCTGTGATGTCATGCGCTCAAATGTACCAAATAGAGGCAACTGGGCTGTTGCCAAAGCACAGTGGCAGGATGGCTACGACATGCTCGTCTCTGCTTCCTGCTCAGCGCAGCAGGCTCAGCCTGCACCTATCAGCTGTGGTCTTAAGCTGCATGCAGCTCGGGAAAAGATCATAGGGGGAGGGGAGCCAGACAATTAAGACTGAGCTCAATCTTTTGGATTTTCAGTAAACCAGCATCGGTGTGTTCTCCCCGCTTGTGGTGCGCCAACGGTGTCTGTCGAGCCACTCATTGTAAAACCACAGCTGGAAAGGTTAGAGTGGAGGGGACTTGTCAACAAACCCACAAATGACTCATCTGTCTCTCCATCTCAATGCGCAAGTGATGACACAAGTAAACAATCTCGCACCGCAGCACACGATACTTCTCATCAAAAACATTCCCCCGATCAGGGGGGGGGGGGGGGGGTGTCGGAAGCCCAAAACAAAAACAACAAAAAAAGGAATCTCGTCGTGACATTAGGCCACACAGTGATTCTCAGTTTCCCATAAATCTTCAGCTGACATCGTTCGGAGGGAAGCTCAGGGGAATTGTCCGGGGAGATACAAACCTGTTGCTATAGACGCCGATATGATTAATCTGGAGAAATTTTCTGAGAACAAACATGAGTGAATTCACTCGCTTGTGGCAAATTGAGTTTCGAACATGATTAATCATAGACAAATGTGTTGACAGACATTTAAAGAATGTTTTTTTTTTTTGTAACAGTCAAAAAAAATGCCACTGGCTTAAACTATCATGGCACAAAACAAATAGTATAAATACAAATTTACAAACATCATCTTGGAAATAGTCATCTGCTTACTGTACATCCACCACATGCACGATAAAGCTGGCTCGTCTGACCATTAGCAGAACCTCTGCAATCCTACAGGTAGGTGAAATGCAGAGCATGCATTCACCTTGTTTCACTCCATGAGAAAGAATGGAAGAAAAAAAAAAAAAAAGAGAAGAAAAGAAACAAAGAGCAGCTCTTTCGCTGTTGATGCACTGTTGCTGTACAGCCATCATGGAGTATGGTCCCTCTTCCCCCCCCCCCCACCCTCTGGCTAGTGAGGCAGCCACCCTACCTAGACCAATGCATGAAAGCAACGCAATGTGTTAGTCGCATAAAACAAGAAACTACGGAGAATCCAGACAACGGCGGGAGGTGTTTGCAGAGTGTCCGTCAACAAGTCCGCGTTCCCTCACAGACAAATGGGCTGTCGATCAAAGTTGTCATCCGCTTAAATTGCGATGCAATGCTGCTGCAGCCAGCCAGCAGAGCAGGGGGGGGGAGGGGGGGGAGGGGGGGGAGGCGCTCAGACGAGAGAGAGAGAGAGGGAGAGGGGGAGAGAAGGAGAGAGAGAGAGCTACGTTACCTTGTGGATGTGCCCTTCCTCACATCGCAGATGCTGCATTTGAAAGCCTCGGCGGTGTTCTTGAAGGTGCAGACGCTACAGTCCCAGTACCCGTCATCAGCAGTCTGTTTGGCTTGTCTTTTTGGCCTGACAAATGTTAAGGTCAAGTTAGTTTCTTTCTCGCTTATCTTTTTTTTTTTTTTTTTTTTTTTTTGGCGTGTGTGTGTGTGTGTGTGGAAACACCACCAACATATTTCACGAATTAACAAGCAAAGGAGGTGGTGGCAAGACGAGCCACGTTGTGTAAAAGCACAGGCTGCCAAGTGCAGCGCGAACCACGGGGTTGTCATTACATTTTTTGGGGGGGGTTCGAGACCCGGCAAGTGGAGCCCCCTTGGTTAATAAACCCCCTCCTCAGTGGCGAAGCTCCACACCGTCCGATTGTATCGCCAGCTAGGCTAGCGGGCAGGCGGAGCGCTGCTAAAATCCTCGGCATCGGAGCTTAGCATGTCGGCTAACAAAAGCAATATCGAACAATGTCAATTTCGACATTGACCCTCCGAAAGGCTACGTCGAGACGGAAGAGCGTTTCGGAGAATGCCAGGCGTACCCTCCGAAAAAATTCCCTTTGTCTGTTTAAGTGACTGGGTTGTAGGGAGCGAGAAGCCGCCATAGTGACTGCACTATTCTAGCTAGCTGTGGCATACCAACTGAAAAAGGGAGAAACGATCCCTGTGTGAGGGAGACGCATCCAAATATCGAGCCCGAAACGCGCGGAACAAAGCTAAAACGGCAGCGGGCGGTCGCATTACCTGGTCGGGCTCTTCTTGTCGCCCATGGTGAAGAATAGTCCTCGGAAATAAGAAGAAAAAGGGGCCTCTTTTAATTGTCAGTTAGTGTAGTGGGTTCCAGATAGAGCCGCTGCTGAAGCTGTTGGCAGACAGGCTCCACTCAGCGCTGGCTCGAGGCACAGCACAGCGACTGACTGCACTACGCCACGTGACCGCCGCCCAGCCAATCAGAGCGCGAGTCGCTTTAAAAGTCTGGGTGGATGTTTAGTAGCTATTTTAATAACTACTAGAGAAATTTGACAGACCTCGCCTCACCTCCACCCACGCGCACACGCACAGAGATTACATCGTTGGCATGCTGACGTCATTCACAATGCCTGTAATGAAACCAATGCACATGGAACTTGCATTTATGAGACAGAGGAAGAAGGGGGGGCGGGGGGGGAATAAAAGTAAGCAATACACAAATGGCAATTAGGACAAATGAAGTAAAAGACAACTACAGGTTTGTCAAAAGTACTTATTTATTATTATATACAAACACGTTTTTTTTTAAAAATCCTGTAAAGAAGAAGAAGAAGAGTATCCAGCACAAGCTCTTTCAACAGGTGGAGTTCTGCTGAAACCTGTTTTTAATTGCGTCTATGGAAAAACCATTAGGGATCGGCTGGTTAACAAAGGAAGCAGTCATGCTAATTTATTATGGTTAATAATAATATTATTACAGATGCAGTGATGATGGACAGAGGGGAAACCTTTTTTGGACAGTTCTCCGGTTTAAACATGGCCGAGCATACACATTTGCATTTAGTTTCACACGTGGGCAATGTGGGAGGATTTAGATACATTGTATTGTGAAGTAATGTTGCAGTTCACACTTCAGCTCTATAAAAAACTTATTTTTTTGGTATACAAATATGTGTCTTGCATTGTGAATAGTTATATTAAAAAACAATTACCCATTGGACGTCAAGCATTCTTTCTTCTTTGGGCACATTGTTTACAAAAAATGAACATGTCCACCGTCTCTTGATTGATTCGAGGCCCTAAACAGTAGACCCTCATTGCAAGATAAACTTTGAATGGCTCCTGACTCTTGACAGTCTGCGTCATGCAATGTGTTGGAGCCGCGCACATCTCGTGCGCTTCCGCTCTGCCCAGGACTAGGCTCTATCGGCGGGGGAGACCAAGAGTGAATCATGTACATTAGCCGCCCTCCACGGCTCCGGGTCCTATTGGGAATCCCTCGCCTCCTCTGCCCGGAGTGAATATCCGCGCCTTGATAAGTCAGCCCTCCGCCCAGCGATTGCCTTCTAGCACGCTGCTCTAATTGAGCTTCATGACGGTGGCCTACTGATAACTACAATTCAGTCAAAACAACATTACGGCGTGCCTCGCTGGTTCCCTATTGAGTTTTTTTTGCTCTAGCTTTGCGAGCTACACAGAGTGCACAGAGTGAACCGAGTGGATGTCATTTGTATTCAGTTCGGATACAACAGGTATGAGGAACATATTAAAGAAGGCATGCTTACTGAGAACAGCTGGACTAAAAGTAGAGATAATTGCACTTGTGGAGCAGATTCTTCCCTCCCTTATCTACTACACCCTTGAGCAAGGCGCCGACATTGCACACGCACGATTTCCCAAGACCACCAGATAGCCGCCATTTACTATTTATGAGAGTTGAGTTTGGAGAGTAGGACATTATCAAATAGTGGAGGGGGGGGGCTGAAATCCACCGAAAGAAATTAGAATAATTTCACACGATCCAAAGGAAGATGGCGGGCGTGCTGAGCGTGTTTGTGCAGAACCATAATATTTTTTATTATCCCAGAAAGACTCACAGAAAGTGGGAGTCGCTGTCAGATTGTTGGTTTGCCAACAATACAAAAAGACTGTTCAGACTACATGTGACGGCATCTACTGTGTCAAACGGCACTCTGTCTGAAGCGTGCAGCCGCCTCGAATACCAATAGACTGCTCGGCGTCTGATAGTAGGAGATGGAGGCGGTAAGGCTTCTGAGCATGAATGTGGTAAAACTGAGTAATGTCTGTTTGGAGAGCTCACGGGGTTTAATCTCGGCAGCAGACAATCTGCCCATCAAACATCCCCATCAAGTACATATCGGCACCTCCCGTTTTAGGTCTAGTGCCAGCGCCGAGAGCCAATGCAGGAAGCGGTGTGCCCTTTGTGTAGAGAGGCGGGGTGTATAAGGCGGACCGGGTAAAAAGCTATCCGTAACGATGCACATTTTCAGACCATCTCTCCGGAAAGACATCGACAGTGTTCACTTTGGTCGTTCACTTGAAAAGTGATACAAGAGAACGCTTGAGAGAAGTCGTTCGAACCCTGTGAGACTATTCAAACTATTGGGCACAGACGCACGCCCCTCATCTGAAGCAGCCGGAAAGGTGGCGCGGCAGAGCCTTCTGTCGACCATCCGACAAGCAGTTCTGGATGAAGCCTACTGGCAGCTGAAGGGTGTGGAAGGCGGGACGGTGATCGGACGAGTAGCGACTTTCATGCAGAAGACTAAAGTGTGCAGTTCTCTTAACGGTACCGCCAAACGTTCCCTGATCTCGACGAACGTTTATTTGCCGACCCTACAATCTTCCCGTCTCAGCATACTCGAAACAAACTTGCTTGTACAGCACGTCGTCCCACCAGGTCTGAAGGAAACGGGGGTTTAAAGTTGTTCCGTCAGAGTCTCGTACTCCTTTCGAGGTGTTGCACTCATTTGTAGGAAACATGATTGAACTCAAATGAAAAAAAAGAGAGCTTGGGAGAGAGAAATTCCAGCCTTTCTCACGTACCAGTTCCGATGTGGGAGGGAGGTGGAGGGCGAGGACTCTCCAAGGCGTTTTGACCATCCGGTATTGTAGAAAGACAGATTTGTTGACACTGTTCGTAATCCAGGGCTGTGCAGACTGTAACGTGTAGGGTTAGGGTCCCCGTAAATGTGGCCCCGATGCAATGTTTGCGGGTTGGGGCACTATATCCGGATCACAAATACAGCCTGTAAATAATCTACCATTGCGGCAATAAAATAGTTTACCACATGTGTAAAACTGTCAGAAATGAACATCAGGCAAGGTCGTTTAACCTGTAAAACACACCAGACATCCACAGAACTTCATTAAATCCTAATACTCTCCGTGCAGTGATGAAAGTATACGTGAGGGATTGTTCACGGGCAGGATCCAATTGAAACTGGAGTGCGTGGCAATTGAACTTGAAGAATAAATCTGTTCGGCACCTTAAACGCAACTCCTCTTATTGCCTCGAGTGCTTCAGTTTGTCTTGAGCATCCAGCGTTCGACCTGAATCTGGAAACCCTTCTACAACTTCTCCAGAGTAGCCCACTGGGTAATTTCAATACGCCGCTGAATCATTCATGGCGGCGCACAAAAAGAAAAAGAACGATGTGCCGTGCCACGTATCATCTGCCCGGTGAACACAACCACCCAGAAAGAAGAAAAATCAGTCCCTCGGAATCGGCGTCTCGGGCCATTTCGCTCCGTTTACTTGTTCCTTGAGAAAGCAAAAAAAATATTCAGAAACTGGAGGAGCGGAGACAAGATGGAGCGAGCCGGGGCAGAAGTGGCAGAAGTGGCTGCTGAAAAGGCAGCGGGACAGTAGATTGAGGACTCTCTCTCGCTCTCTCTCTGGCACAGAATAACATTCCCCAATCGATACGCCTCGCACGCCGCGAGAGGAAACGCGGCGCTTACGAATGTGATTCTAAATGATTTAAGAGCCTTTCTTCTGCATTTCTGAATCCCCGATTCTTGTTTGACTTCCACTCAGAACAAGTCCCCACCAATGGCGTCTATACCTCTCGCGCCTACTAATTACGCTGTTTATTTTCTCCTCACAGTGATGCCCCATGCCTTTGACGAGTCAGTCGTCTGTCAGCTCGGCCTGCTGTTGCCACGATTAGACCCACTTGACCTTTCACCTGCAGGTGATGCCCATGGGAGTGCACCTCTGCGTCGTTCCGCCCGTCTGTATCTCACTCATTTATTCATTTTATTTGTGTAGATTTATTGCCCTGCCGTCTAGTTGCAAAGAGCCCTGCTGCAATGTTAATCAAATTTACTCTACATAACAGCCCTCCAACCGCTCTCTCGGTACTCTTCACCAAGATGTTTGCTTTTCAGCTCGAGCTTCCATGGATTTTCAATAGAAAAAGCAGGGGGAAAAAGTACAGTAGAAGATACTATCCAACAACTTGGTGGACGAACGTGGTTGAAGAAGTCTGAAGAAAGTCAGGCTCACGCATTGTTGATTGTAAAAGCCTCTTTTTGTGTGTATGTGTGTGTGTGTGTGTGTGTGTGTGTGTGTGGACTGTCTCATACACTCACTCCCCCCCCCCCCCGCTATCCCCCTTCTTTCTCGCAGCCGTCTCCATTTCCACGTCCATGTGCGCTGATGCATGGCTGCAGTCTGCGCCCGCATCTTGTGCGCGTTGTTGTGTGAGTTTAATGTGTGCTGATTGTCCAGCGGTCAAGCCCCAGCGGAGCTGTGTGGGATGTGTGGAAGAGTCCACGGGGGGAATTGGGAGAAGAAGGGGCAGGGATGGAGGGAGGGATGAGGGGATGGAGGGGGTGTGGGTGTGGAAGGGGGGGGGGGGGGGGGTTGAGGACACTGTTTTCTTCGGCAGTGGAATGTCTTCATGCATGTTCCTGTTTGGAGAGGCTGCTCACGGCTCCCAGAAGTTGGCAGGAAACCACATGCTGCTTACACTGGGGCCGATAAGAAGGAGGAGGAGGAGGAGGAGGAGGAGGAGGAGGAGGAGGAGGAGGAGGAGGATTGTGGTGGTGCGAAGGGAGGGAAGTATGGGGGGGGGGCTTTACTAAACCTTCAGGAAGGTAGATTATCCCACGAAATGCTGGCAGAGCTTCAGCCTTTGTGCGCGCCTATGTGTGTACGTGCGTGTGCGTGTGCGTGTGTGTGTGTGTGTGTGTGTGTGTGTTTGTGTTGAGTAGAGAATGAAGAGGGGAAAAAAAGAAGCTGCTCCTGAGTTTCAATGAATCCGGGGCAGGCTCCACAAAAGGGGCTGCAGAACAAAAGGCCTGCGAGCTGAGAATGTGCAGCGTGGTGGCACGGCCCGATCTCACGCTTTGTTAACTCTCAAACATAGCAGCGAATAAAGACTGAGACAATCACGCCTCGCTGGTCAATTACCTGCCTGTTGATTACAAAGCTGACCGCTCAACACCTTCCGACTGCGGGATTCATACGCGAGTCCCCCCGCCGCCTCACGCGGGACGACCCTGTGCCACAATTATTATTATTGTTATCATTTCTTACATCTAGTCCTATGGAATGAGATCTGTGTGTGTCGCGATTCTGAGCACACACCGTGGCGAAAAAGATTGTTTTTCCAAGTGCAAAAATCCTGTTTAGTAGGCAATTAGTGTCAAGCAGAGGATAAATTATTCTGAGCAAACAAAAAAACAAAAACAATGAAAGGCTCAATACATTTATTTTAATTTTGTCTCCAATCCAGTGGAGCGCTACAGGAAAGAGTCCTAAAACCAACAAATGAATTAGCATGTTTGCACATCGAAAAAAAGTCAATGTTTTTTATTTTTTTTGCTAGTTAGATGCCTTTAAATACTTAAGCTGAAGAGTCAGTAAATATTCCACTCGTGAGTTTTAAAATTTTAGTGGCCAAATGAGACTGAACTCAGTGGTGGCAACATGAAGTCATGTGACCGTGGTGGAGTTGGTTGTTTTAGGTTCTGTGTTAGCCTATAAAAATACGTCATCCCCCGCATCACAATATGGCTAGTACGACTATCTAGAGAAGGGAAATAGCTCCACCTATCATGTGCCAGTCTCAATTGTAAGACTTCTTTGCCCGATAATGATATTAAAAAAAAAAAAAAAAGAAGAAAAAAAAAAACATATATATATATTCTTCTTTGTTCCAAATGTCCCGTCCCGTGCTCAGAATTCAGACCCAAAATATAATTAGCTCCTTGACTCGTGATGACGCTGTACTAAATCGCACCGCTCATCACAGTGAATCAAAAAGAGATAATGAACCCAGTCTTCTCCACCGTCATGCGCCGATTTCTACTCCGGGACGCCGCTTCTCAGCGAGTGGGTGAACCAAATCAAATGTCAAACAGGCACAATGTAGTCCACTTTTGGAACATGCTCCTCCGAGTGTATGAGCCTGTTGTATTTGAGTTTTTACCCCTCCCCCCTCGCGCCATCATAAAATTGCACGGGCTGAGCCTCACATGTCTCCGACCACAGTCTATAGTAATTCCCTCAAGTGCACACGCACACACACACACACACACACACACACGCACAATCCGAGGGATTATAAATCACAGGCACTTGGGAAAGGTTTCAGCTGACTACGGCTGATGTTTATGGTTTTCTATGACTGGATCCAGCTGTTTGGAGCCGCACAATGACCCGAGAGGCGCAGTCAATTTGGCAGATTAGCGTATTGACAGATGGTGTGCCATTCATCCAGCAATCAATACGCGATATTTCAATCCCTTCAAATGTTTACTCAAAGAATGTGGATGCAGAAACGCCTTGCCCCCCCCCCCCCCCCCCCCCCCCCCCCCCCCCCCACCGGGCTTTGCCAGTGTTCAGACAGTATCCCCACCCTCTTAACACCCCCCCCCCCCCCCCACCCCCCCACCCTGTTCTCTTCCGCTACAGGAATGACTTTCTGGCCATCCGCGCAAAAGCAACACTCTCCCCTCACCCGGAAAGTGCAATGGGACACGCTCCCCTCTTCCCAAGAGGGGCGGCCAAATCGAGCAATCAGACAAGACATCCATCACCGTCCTGTGTGGCGTGGAGTAAATGACCTTGATGTAGTCTTCACACTCAATTTCAGATACCCTTGGGCTCCATTACGGGGAGATTTAAGCAGCGAGAGCACGGCCGGCCTTCACATCTGATTCCTGCGACGGTCAATGCGATGCAGCGCCGAGGCAGAGAGTACGAGGAAGAGGAGGGTGAGTCAGCAGGTGATGAAAGCACGGCATGGGAAATTAAGATGGAGTAAGAGGGGCTACGGGAGATGATGAGGTGGAGGAGGAGGAGATGGCATGGAAGCGGCTGGAAGAGTGAGCACGCGGATGGAGGAGGACGGATTGTTCTTCAAGCGCGATACCTCGAAAACCAACAGCACTCTAGGTAGAGTACAGACGCAATATGAGGGTCCTTTTTAAACAGGGAATACAAAATGTATATATATATATATATATATATTAAAAAAAAATTTCAATTTCAAGAGTGATCCATCACAGCAGCACATGATTGAATTTAATCATCTGTGAATATAAAAGCCCTGGCGCTCTCTGCCTTTTTTTTTTTCTACTATAGTTGCTGGAGAAGAAAGCAAACCCCGGGTGGGAGGAAGTGTGCACAGAGGAAAACATGTTTGCATACCGACAGTACACACACACACACACACACACACGCACACACAGAGGGATATGTTGACAGTGTGGCTGCTACTGCCGTAAGACGTTGCATCATACGCCAACTTTATCAGTAGTAAGATGTGATATTGAGGTTATTGAGGTGCATTTCTGTATTTGTGATGGACGTCTTGAACTTGAGAGCAGCTGTTGCTTCATAGACGCAGGTCACTGGTTACCGGGGTGAAGGGGCCGACTAGATCTCAAGACCGCGGTGTGGATTTTCTACACAACCATCTGTTAATCCCCGGGTTCCAAGGCAGAAACATGAGTCAAAATCATCAAAATATTATAGTATACAGATAGGAACGATGTAACCGAACGCGTTGATATACGTTTTATGTTTGTGGAGTTTAAAATGTGACTATGAGGGTCTTAAGAATGTGGAGCTCCTCATCTCTGACACCAATATGACACATTGTCTAATGTTTAATATGTTTTTTTACATGTTTTTATTGACACTTCAATAACATATTTTACAGAAAATTTGTGAAAATGTCGACTTCTCCAAAAGATACAGCATCGGCCGTATCACATGTAACTCTAGAAGTAATGATCAGAATGTCACCAAATTCGGACTGGGCATTCACCGACAGTTATTGCATCCAATAAAGCAAATGTTTCATTGATGCCTTTGTTCGTCTTTGAAATGACATTAACTGTTTGTTAAACAAACAAAAATGATGAAGTGGAACGTGAAGAGGAAGCTAAACATCCATGTCCTGTGTGTCGGTCATTATCATAGTAAGGAGACTGATACTGATCACCAAAAAGGTCACTTATATGAACCAAAGACTGTTACCTTCTCATAAAAGTAGAATATCTGACTATTCACTTCACCCTCTGATGTCACTATAGCCCCTAACACTTACAATGTGTCTATTGGTGTAAATCTGTGAAGGGAAGGACACAAACCATAGATTAAACCCAACAACAAGTTTGTATTTAAATATATATGGTAGAATAAAATATCGATATATTTCTTCATCATTTTAAGGACAGACTTTCTTTATATTTGATGTCATCTTTGAATAACACATCTGATGATACTATGAGCCTACAGGCTGCACGTCACGATACGGGAGCAGTTTCTCTGCTCCTCATACTGGCAGACACAACAGCCTCAGCACCGTTGTCCTTTGTGCTTTCTGAATATCTGTCGGCTTCTCATGTTGCCTTTCAGCCTTGTGATCAAAAGTACCTTTTAGTTATCATTTTACACATCAGTACACATCCTAAAGTAAAAGTAGCCTATACACCAAAACAAGTAAAAGTACAATGTAGTATCCTATCATATGTATACATGATTATATATATATATATATATATATATATATATATATATAAACACTATGTGTATATATATAAATATATATATATGTATATATGTGTCTGTGTATATATGCATAAATATGTATATACGTATGTGTGTGGATATATATGCACATATATATACATATAAATATATATATACATACAGTATATATACACATTACATATATACACATTACATATACTGTATATATACATATATTTATATATAAAAAAACTAAAGAGACTATATATTTCCATCCCCTAAATCATTTTATAACAGTTTGGGATTTACTGTGCGGGGCAAATTTAGTAAAAGAAATAATATCTGCAACACAATTATCTTTTTAATTTCATTTTTTAAAATATATTTTCATTTTCCACTTGAGGCCTCCAGATATATCTCGTCAAAGGGAAAAGTCTGAAAAGGGCATATAACTCTTTGATTTAGCTGACGACCACAAAACCTCCTAAATGCACTGTGAAGTTAAATAAAAAGAAGAAACCACCATGACTCCAACTTTATTGAAACAAATATAAACATTAAGAGTGATTTTTTATTCAAATCTTTAAACTTTAGCTAAATATGAATGAGAGTGAAATGCTATCAGACTTTTAAAATCCCAAACTTATTTCATGATATTCAAAGTTAGAGTTCATTTTAATTGTTACCAAGTGTCACAGAACTGATCATTAACATAGAATAACACTAGAACTTAATATGTGTGTGTTCTCAAGGAAGATGGAACTTAATAAAAGAAACAAGGGAAACTCAGTGTTATTTTCATCATCATCATCCTCTTATTATTATTATTATTATTAAAGGATACACTGAGCACCTATCTCCTCTTCTCTCTCTCCTTATGGATGAATTTACATCTCTCCATTGCACCTTATTAACTCTGCTTCCTCCCCGGAGTCTCATAGGGTCCATTGGACCTGGAGGGGTCTGATGCCTGGTGAGACGGCCTCCCGCGTTGGCCCTGCTGATGCCCCGCCCCCCCTCCTCTCTACCTCCTTCTGTTTCATGGATTGGAGTTCCATTCATACATTGTCATATTCATGTAATGTGTTTATGTAACTTTGTAAATGCTGTTCATTCTGTACACATGACATCTATTGCTTCTGTCCATCCGGGGAGAGGGATCCTCCTCTGTTGCTCTCCTGAAGGTTTCTTCCCTTTTTTCCCTGTGAAAGGTTATTTTTGGGGAGTTTTTCCTGATCCGATGTGAGGTCCTGGGACAGGGATGTCGTATGTGTACAGATTGTAAAGCCCTCTGAGGCAAATTTGTAATTTGTGATATTGCGCTATACAAAATAAACTGAATTGAATTGAATTATTACCATCATTAAGAAATTAATAAGAACAAATTCAATTCAAATCAACTTAAACTCAAAATCCTAAATTTGCCTCAGAGGGCTTTACAACATCCTCTGTCCCGGGACCTCACGTCGGTTCAGGAACGATTCCCCCCAAAAAATAATTAACGGGGAGAAAAAGGGAAGAAACCTTCGGGAGAGCAACAGAGGGATGCCCGGATGGAGAGCAGAGCCATGGTAGGAGGCAGAAGGCAGGAGGCAGGAGGCAGGAGGCAGGAGGCAGGAGGCAGGAGGCAGGAGGCATCACAAGTACAGACAAGATCTGGACAATGGTTTCCTTTTCATTTCCACTTTGTCGCATCCTTCAAGTCTGACCTGTCAGGGAGGAGCGAGGCGTTTTAAGCGCAGCGGTTTGTTTGAACCCCCCTCCCACACACACACACACACACACACACACACACTCTGCAGCTTTATGAGTGGCATCATTAACGAAGGTCAGGTGTGCTCACTGTGAAATTACACACACACACACACACACACACACATTCCTCATTGACTTGTTAATACACCTGCTATCCTCGCCCACGGGTGACAGCTTGCCCTTTTGCCGTCTTCCGTGGGGAGAGGGGGGATTGACAAGGGCCCATTCTTGATTAAATTAAGAGGCTGCTGATAGAAACGCTTGAGTTAAACAAGCATGTAAATAAGATTAACATCAAGTGGCAAAAACAAGCCGGCGGGGTGTTCAGAGTGTACAGCGGATTGTGGCACGTGTCCCATTTAACGTACCAATTCTATTGTTATTTTGGTTCCAACCGGGAAAAAGTCACATGTTGCAAATTATAAAAAAAATGTTAACCCTCTCCACGTGGATAGCCCTTATTACAATAATGTGGATAAACTAGGCCGGCTTCGCCAGGTCCGTTGCTCTGACAACAGGTCCAGATAAACTTAAAGCCTGCCTCAGCGGAGTGAAACCCAAGAAAAGCCAGTTGTCAAAGAGAGAGTTATATGTCATTCGTATAGAGTACAGAGATGAAGACGGCCGTGGTGTTCAAAGAGCCAGATGTAGCGGTGGAAAGCATGAACAATGGAAATGGCCGATCACCTCCTTACCAGCATATGAAATGTGTGTGTGTGTGTGTGTGTGTGTGTGTGTCTCACAATGAGATTTTTGCTGCGCTTCACTAAAATTTGAGATTTATCGCCACATATGTATTTATACAGACATGAAATTCGATTGAACCGCCAACCCCCGAAGCTCTGAACACACAGGCTGATGGGAATGACATCCATTTTGCAGCTGGTCTTCAATCAAAGCGCTATCCAAATTTTTTGTTTTGATGTCGCTGGATGAAGAAGAAGAAAAAAAATGAAAACAAATTTTATGACAATCCACCCGTTTCACTTTAAAAGCAAAAATGTCAAACCAATAGTGGCGCTAGAAGGAAGGGTCACCTGGTTAGATTCCCTGAGCAACAGGAAAGAAAAGAAAACACAACACAAAGCTCACGGGGACCAGAAAAGGTCGGTACAAAACACCAAGCCACTCAGATATTCTCTTCTGAACCCAAGTGGTGGACTGACCTCCATTTCCAGACCGACCACAGAGCAAATAGAAATATACGATTTATGTTAAATCATCGATTAATCAAATTAAGCCAACATTAACAAGGACCAGGGTCCCACCGGGTTTGATACAGGGGGAAATACACACCAACGAGCCATAGTCGCACACGCCTCTCCAACACACCGCAGGCATGTCACCACCAGGGAGGTCAACGCACTCCCAGGCAAACCACGCATGTGCATCTCGCTAATGATGCCAACTTTTAGCGTGAGCAATTTGCGGTCACAACATTGTGAGAAGGGGCTGTCATGTGTGGAGAAACACACCATTAAGAGTCAAGCAGCTGTGTCGGATCAGACAGTCACGCAGCCCACCGCTCTGTCATGTCAGAGAAAAGGTTGCCGCTTGTCTTTGTCCACTGGAGCGAGTGTTTGCACAGCGGAGAAAAGAAAAAAAGAAAAAGAAAAAAAAACGGGCCCAGGGCAGGTTTACGGGTGCCGCGCTCATCCGTGTAACCGTAACATATTAAATACTACAGGGAGGCTTCTCCTCCTCTGCCCTCGCGAGCGAGCGGCACACATGCTCATGCGGGTGAGGCGCCATCGTGAGCGCCGCGCAATGTGCATCGTCAGGCAGACGACAGACTGCCACGAGGGAGGAAAAAAAAAACTGCGTAGTTGAGGAGACGGTGCTAAATGAGGTCACGGCTTAAGACTGCCCCTCCCCCCAATAATACACATATATTTATTACTATAGAGTTTGAGTTCTGAGCATGAGATTCATTTCATTGGAATTGTATCTTATATAATTCCACCCGGTACATAAAACTGATGTATTGATTCGTTGATCGGGTATCATTTAAAGAGCATTTAAAAACACTTTTACTGACGGAGGGTTTAGAGTTGTCTCCGATATCTCCCAGCAGTTGCACTGAAGGCATTTAGTGAAGGAGTACATCAGGAGGGTCAGGTCAGGTTAGGGTTCATTAGGGTCAGGATTATAGTCTATGCTCTCGGGTTTCCTGGACGGCTGGACGGCTCTCCTGGAAACCGATCCAGTCTAAGCCTGACGAAGTAAGAAGGATCTGTGTCTGCATCCATTTTTCTAGGCCTTTTACAAACAAAATTATTCACATTTGGCTTCCCAAAAAACTGTCCGCAACCCTGTCAGTGGTCATGTGATCATGCAACAATGTTAAGTGATTGCTTTTTTTTTAGCTCATGACACAGCTGGACGGACATCCGTGGCACTCAGACAAAATATCCCACTGATCTACAACCTATGCAACGGTTTCCCAAAGGAAAAGGAAGCGTCCGACTTTGGTGGTCCTCTGACTCTTTTTTTTCGCTCTTGCAAAATCCCCCAAGAATTACATTTGCGATTCATCAGGTCAGGGAATTTCTGTAGTCCAATCCTTTGATTTATGACCAAATGCCTGCAAAACTAACAACATTCCCATCTGTCTCCAACTGTGCTTTGTGTGTCGTGCTCACCAACAACCGTTAGCGCGGTGAACGTGGTAAACATGTCTGCTCGGCACCAACATCACCCGTCATTGCCAGCACGTTAGCATGCTCTCATAACCATTTCACTAACTAGCTCAAGCTAACTGAATGGCTAACGTCGGAACACAAAACCGATCCGATGGATCAGCGAAGAACTGATCCGTTCAAAGCACACGGCTTCCAAATGTGACGCGTTCCACTGCCGAGTCATCACTTTAACATGGCGACGAGTCATGAAGGCACACTTTTTCTTGGCATGGGGGTGGGGGGTGGGGGCAATGGACCTCCAATATGGTGACCAAATGATTTTGAGGAGGTCACTTTGAAGTCCTGGAGAGGTAGACGAAGACTACTTGTAAGAACCGGGCCAAGAAGCCGAGTTACCGCATGAAAATGAGAAGACACATCGACTAGGGTGGGGATTGAACCGCCAATCCCCTAATTGAAAGACAGACCTGCCAACCGCTGACCCACAGTCGCCCTATAAGTTTATCTACTAGAGTACTATTGTATTTGCTGTATTGGGGCTACTAGATTGCTCCTTAATTCAGCTTTGCTATCGCTGGACTTCCTGGCTCTCACTGAGACTTGGATCCCACATCTACCCCTGCTGCTCTCTCCTCTGCCTTCTCCTTCAGCCACACATCCAGACCCACTGGTCGGGGTGGTGGTACAGGTCTACTCATCTCCCCCAAATGGTGTTTTTCTCTCTACCCACTTTTTATCCCACTGACTTTTGGGTTACATGCTGTGACAGTCACTCATCCGGTTCAACTAAACATTGTTGTTCTCTACCGTCCTCCTGGTTCTTTGGGAGATTTTCCAACCTCCTTGACCCCCCTTGTCCCCCTCCTCCTTCCACCCTTCTACCAAGCCACTTTGACTACTTTACAAACAAGATAGATGACATACGCTCCTCCTTTACTCATCCATCTTCTATCACCACACTTCCATCAACTTCTTCTTCATCCCCTTCGCTTTCCTCTTTCACCCCCGTCTCCCAATCAACTTCTTACCTTGGCAACCTCCGCCCACCTACTCCCTTGTCCCCATCCTGTCTCGCATTCTCCAGGCTATTGCTCATGACCTTCCTACCTTTATCAAGCATCTTATTAACACCTCCCTCTCAACTGTCTGTTTCCCTAACTCTCTGAAGGAGGCGAGAGTTAACCCTCTCCTGAAGAAACCCACCCGCAACCCGTCTGAAGTCAACAACTACAGATCTGTCTCTCTTTTTCCTTTTCTTTCCAAAACTCTCGATCGAGCTATCTTTAACCAAGTCTCCTCCTATCTCCACAGTAACAACCTTCTTGACCCTCTCCAGTCTGGATTCAAAGCCGGCCACTCAACAGAGACCGCCCTCCTTCCTGTTTCTGAGCAGCCTCTCTCTCATCTGTTCTTATCCTTCTAGACCTTTCTGCGGCATTTGACACATTGAACCACCAGATACTTATTTCCTCCCTCCAGGACGTGGGTATCTCAGGCACTGCTCTCTCCCTTTTCAGCAGCAAGTCTCTACATCTTCCGCCGGAAACTAAAAAACACATATTTTCCGACTAAACCTTGAATAAAAACAGATTGAATGACACTTACTTATGGTATTTCTGTAGTTTGGCTTTCTCGAAGAAACGTTACTTTCTTGATTCTTGTTGTTCTGAGTTTCTACTCATGGTTGAATGCACTTATTGTAAGTCACTTTGGATAAAAGCGTCATCTAAATGACATGTAATGTAATGTAAAGAACGAACGTGGAGAGAATGTGTAAAAACAACGTTTCCCCATTGGGTTCTAAATAGACGTCCTCTCACAGTTTGGAAGATGACAAGATGCTCATCTTCTCTCGTGGAGCCGGTGTCCAGAACACGTCCAGAAGTGTCAGTTTCTCGACGAGAGCCCGTCACGATGCCTTCTGTCACCCGCTGGCATCCTCCGACAGGCTGGGACGGCTGCGAGACAAGATGCCAAGATGTACATTCCCGAGAATTAACCCCGTTGGCATCAGACTCTTCGCTGTACGTTGTCCTCCATCTCTCTCTCTGACATGAACACTGAGGATCGCCTACTTTGCGATTTACTCACTGCTGCTTTTTCAGGCTTCTGAGAGAGGCTCGTTGAGCTCCTTGACATGCACAGAGTGCACGGGTGAAATAAGCGAGGTCAACTTTTCTAGACCGGCGTTGCACTGTGAACATATTAAACAGGGGAAAGAGATGTGTTTGTAAGGCTTCACTTCCTTTTGAAGAAACATGCTTTGACATTTTTTTTTCATTTTCTTTTGCTATGGTGCCATGTGACGGAAACTTCACACATACAACAGATCAAACAGAATAGGTAACACTATTAGATATTTTTTCGAGCACCTCTTTACTGAAATGTTTATTAAATATATTATTGAGGTCGCAAATCTTTTCTTGAAGTTGCTTCAAGAAATTTTTATTTTGTGAAATATGCTTTCTTGCAGAGGTGAAATGGGATATAGATCGATACTCTTGTTCTGTACGCTTAACATATGAAGCTAGACCCGGAAGGCGGGTTAGCTTAGCATAAAGATTGGAAGCAGGCGGCAACCGTTAGCCCGGCTCGATTTCAAAGTCAAAGAAAAATACTCGTAAAAAATAATAGTATTACACGCTATATCTTGTTTGTTTAAACAGAAAGTGAAATGTAGAAACTACAAGTTGGGAGTTACATGCTGGAACTTTTTTTCCCCTCGCTTTCAGTTCTTTTGCTAAGCTATAGCTTGGTGTCCATTTTCTCATTTAAATCTCAAGAAAATGTGTATTTCCCTAAATGTGGGGCCATTCTTTTAATCCTGCTCATGACAACAACAGAAACGATTATCCCATTGCAGCACAGGGTTCACTAAATGAGGAAAACTTTGTCCTGAACAAGCGTTTGTACAGCAGACTCCGCTGGACCCCTCGGGGCATATTAGTGACATTATCCTGAGTTTCATAAAAAAGGGGGTCCCGGCATCACCCACGGGGGGCCGATGAGAGTTGCAAGCGTGCAGCGGCTCATCAGCACACTAGTAAATTCACGAGCGATGCTGGCACCACACACACACACACACACACACACACGCACACACACACACACGTGAAGGCTGGAGTCCGCTGACTCAACCGCAGAGATAAATGTTGTGTGGGCGGGCGCATCATTGATTTTTTGTGTTGGAGAGATTAGTGTATGTTAGGGTTACACACTCAGGGCTGGGACAAATTAAAGAGGAACATACACTTTGAGCCCCGGCTGCAAATCCCACTCTCCCACCTCCCTCCCTCCCTCTCCGATCCTGGAGATCAGAGGACAGACGGGACCAGTCAGCAAACAGATGTATTACCAAAAATATGCATCTCAAGGGCTTTTGATCCAATAATAAATGAAAATGTTATTCGACTGAGAAGATATTAGTTCAAATGAATCCACATTTCTCATTCAAATCAATCAGTTATTTCAGCTCATGAATGTCTTTTGGAGCTTTCATCTCATGGTCTTTAGTTCAGCAAATGGTTGACGGCTTTCTTGGCTTTCTGGTGGTCGATGACTTTGACCAGTTCTTTGGTGTTCACCGACAGTCTGCTTCTTTTATTCTGCTACCCACCTGGGGTCACAGCTGTTGCCCGTGAGTTCTCGGATCGAGCACCGTTTTCTCAGTGGAATGATCATCCATATTCCGTTTTGATCCAAGCTATTGACACTTGATTCTGTTGAAATGTGTGTCGGATTTATGGGAGTCTCACAGTGAGGTCGCAGATTGCACCCAACTCAACCACCCTCCACTCACCCTTCCCTTTACAGGCGCGTGGGAGAACTACGGTGGCCTTCAGGTAAACCGCGCAAGGCCCTGTTCAGAGCTGGTGTTTGGTTTGTCCGCTCTGGGCTACTGTAGAAATGAGGCGGTGCAACATGGCGGGTGACCTGCTGCGTATGTAAATTTTAACAGCTCATTCTAAGATGGTGATTTTTAGTTTCAGGCAGACAAATTAAAAGAGTGAAGAATATTATATTCCAGTTCTGCCAATAGATCACCCGCAATCCAACACACTGTTCCTTTAAGATTTTAGTTCATTTATAAAGCGAGGAATCTCTGTCTATCTGCATGCACCTGTGTAAGTCTGTATGTGGGCGTGTCCTTCGCATATCTCTGTAACCGTTCATCCGATCGACTTCACACTTGGATGGCGTATTGCTGGGGACTCAAGGACACGCGGCGTCAAAGTCGGTGCAATTAGGACACGTTGAACACAGCGCTCAGAGCAGCAGTAATGGGTTCGGGGCCCCCGAGGGAGTGAGACCGAGCATGTCGTCCGCAGCAAGCCTTCATCGACTACTGGCGCTGTACTAAGGCTACTCAGTTTCCCCTGGTGTCAACACGCGATGATCGGTTCCTCAAGAACGCCCCCGCCACACCAAGTAATCAGCCCTGCCCGAGTCTGTTCCCAATGTCCGTAATCAATGGCACCGTCGTAGAGAGGGGCAGAATCACAGACGGTTGCTCCTCAAGAGGTAGTCTAGACTAGGCAGCACACCTATGAATCCCTGAGTCAGATCACTTTGTCGGACGCAGCTGCCCGATCCTTTATCAGTTTGTTTGCGGTACAAAACAGATGCACACGCTCAGCAGCCTGAGCTGGATCCACATACCGAGAAACATGTATGAGGAAATCTTTCTCCTCCTATTAACTGCAAAGCGCCAACGCAAACAGCCGATCAAATAACATCAGACTAAACCCTGTAGCACGAACATCAGAGAGATCAAAGTCTCCGCCCACGTAGTCATCCCGTGAACATTTGGACCGACTGAAGGTCAGTTGAAGCGGGGGCCACTCGGCCGAGGTTCACAGGTCAAGCGCCCTCGCGCACAAGTAAACAGATCCAGCTCGTCGACAGTTGTCCCAAGTGGAAGCCGGTTATCTGATGGCTTCCTCGCTCGCTTCTAAAGTGCAGAGCCGCTCGGCTCACAGCCCTGCAACGCAGCAGACCGCTTCTATTCCACACGATCAGCTCTTATCTGATCTGACACCGTTCCCACGGCTTGACACGCCATTAACATGCAACATGTGCATTCCACCGCTCCGATGTCACGGAAATCCACTGAGCTGCCAGTCACGCCGCCGCGGATGTCGACGGCAGAGCCGAGGCCCCGCGTTCTGTATAACTTAACGCCGCTTCAGACAGGGTTTTTTTTTCTTCTTCTGCTCCTTGTTAACACGCCCGCTGGAAGGTGTCATTAGACCCAAGTCTGTTTTTTTTTTAATGAGAAACAAGTCTTTTTCAAACTAGAAAGATAGCGCGAGCAGGAGGTTCAGACAGACCATTTCTTTGAAAAGTCGTGCTACACTGACACTGATTTCCCCCTCTTCTCTTCTCCTCCTCCTCCTCCCCCTCCTCCCACAAGCCCTCATGTGTTACCCTCTCCGTTGATGCCGTGTGTCAGCTGGAAGGCACGGCGCTGAACCATGCAGATGTAATCTACACCTCTCCGTGCCAGACACAGCGATTGAAACGAGGCGGGCGGCCGATCCGTGACATGCCGACAGGATCGGCACGGCGACACATGTGTGGGTATCGGCTTTCATGTAACGCACCCCATGGGAGAGAGAGAGAGAGAGAGAGAATATGGTCGGAGGCCAACTCTTGTAATCTGTGTGTCGTGGAAAGGAGAGGTGTTGGGAGAGAACAACAAAAAAATAAAACGCTGCACGACTGGGTGGGATGTGCGTGGGTTGACAAAGAGATCTGCGAGAGAGGAGATGGGTGGAGATAAGAGAAGGCCACAAGTGAGAGACGGAGCATGAAATAGAGGGGGTAGCTCGGGGATTGCGAGCACGAGACCCCTTTGTTTTGCCGTCCGGTTGCAGCGTACCCACATCCGGGAGGCATCAATCAGTCCAAGATTTGTTCTCGCTTGACCCCGCCGGCTCCGAACACACTCAAGATGGGGGGCCAACGGGCGGAACACGATGCAGAGTAGACCCCCCGCCCCCCCCCCCCCCGCCCCACCGAGGTTCAGCTCAGAGGATTCCCCTTCTCTTCCGACAAAGCTCTGATCCGCTCTTCCCCTGAAAAAGACAAAAAAAACACCAAAGAGCCGTTCAAACTTCCCCCGGCTTGGAATGAAGCATGAAGCGATGCGCCAACAGCTTGATGACACCAAACAGGTTTTGTTGCTTTTGATTTCCACACACCGACCCCCCCCCCCCCCCCCCCCCCCCCCCCTTGCGCATCACTTTTGTTTGCAGGAGTCACAAAAAGAGCCCCTCAGTTCCACGAAAGCGGCGCGGGATGGAGGCAAAACATGCGACGCGGCAGCCGAGGAGAGCGAGAGAGGAAAGAAGCAACAGTCGTTTTGTTGTCTCCAACTCCCCGAGCACTTAGAGGTTCCCTCCAGCACGCTCTCTCGCTGAAATATTAATCGTGTTTGACAGCTGTTTTAGCTGGGAAAACAAACACAAGATCGGAGCTTCTTTTTTTTTTTTTTTTTTGGAAAGCGCTGAGACACACACGCTCGAGCGTGGACTGGCTCGGATAACGAACAACTGTCGTGGGAGAAAAAAAAAAAAAACAGGGAAGAGGAGAACATGCTCGAGACGGCGGCGTAGTCTGTGGAAGCAGCCTTATTAGAAATGGGCTGTTGTTTACCAGTGTGACATGTTGACAAGCTGCACCCGACACAGGGATGGTAGGATGGGGGGGGGGGTTGCTCTGTAACGGCGCCATTACCGAGTGGAATATATGTAGTTAATAACGGAGGTCAGAGGCTGCTCATCCACGTGACTCCCCTCTCTACCTACCAACATCCCTGCGATTCCAACGCACTTAACAAGGTGGGAGAACGATGAGGATTCCTCACACACACACACACACACATGCAATTTGCAGCATTAAGCCGCCTGATAGCACATGTCCACCGGGAGTTAGGGAGTGATTTAACGGACATTGCTCATACCAATTAGAGACAATCAGCCAGGCGAAGCTACTGACAAGTGGATGCCGACACTATCCACACGCATGCACACACACACACACACACAAAAAGGGGGGTATGCAAATAGCCCGTTTAGATAATCAGCCCGAGAAGACACCGACACATCCCCACGCACTCATTCCCTCCTCGCCGTACGCCATTCACTCACGAGAGGGTCGACGACGGACGGGAGAGGACACCTGCTTCTTCCCCCCCCACCCCCCCACAGCTTTAGCGAGAGAGCCGGAGCCGCTCCTCGTCCCTTTCAGCCGGCCAAGCCTGGAGCGAGATGACACAGTACGGGGGCCACAAAAGGGGGGGAGAGGGCCGAGCCGCTCGCCCACCGGGGCGAGACAGGCCGTGTGGAGAGAAAGGAGAGGAGCACAAAAGGGTTTCTATTTGCACGCTCATTGGAGGAGATGGGGGGGTGTCAGACCCTGGAGAGCACCTGATTCATTTCTTCTCGAGGGCCATTAATCTTTTCAAGCACCAGAATCACTTTGGCTCTCAGGAGCGGCAGAGGAGATTGAGTTTTCTATTACAATCAAGGGGAAGGGGGGCAGCGGCCACGTCGTCCTTGATGCCGCCTCCCCAATTTATAACAAGAAAACCAGGGCGGGCATAGCCAACATTATGGCTATTAGCGTTATCACTTCCAGACGGGTTGCTGGTTCATCTTCACGGGCACAGCGACGCGTTAAACCGCAAGTTGGCGCGTTAGTGCAAATAAAGTCTACGCAGATACAACACGTGGCACGAGTGAGTCTTAAGCCTCGTATCACTTGGTTTTAAATCTGCTTTACCGTGCAGAATTGGTACCCACATTGTCCATGATAAATATATATATATATATTTTAATTTATCTATTTTTTTTTTTTTATATATATATATATATATATATATATATGCAAATAGCCCGTTTAGCTAATTTGCTAAATTTAGCTAACCCAAGTAGCTAATTACTGGGTTTATTTTTATATATATAAATAAACCCAGTAATTAGCTACTTGGGTTAACCCCAATCGCATCTACGTATCCGTCTTCCGGTGCGATCAAATGCCGTCGTCGTGCGGACCCTCGTTATAAACGTAGCAAAAATATATGCGTTTTTAAAAAAAAATGGAAACGTCGTAGTGTCAAACAGTAAACTGTGTGGTTTGTTAGTTTCTTGGCCGAGTTCAGTGACTTCCATCAGAGTAGTGAGCTTTTGGAGATTTGGTGGCGCCTTGGAGATGATGGCCTTGCATTTTCATTTTCTTTCTCCACGTGCACATAAAGTATGCAAGTATACGCATGTTGGTAAAAAGGCAAATACATCACGAGCCTCGGGGGCCTTCCCGCATTCGACGTGCGCTGTTGCTGATGGGCTACTTATCACGGTGGCCCACGTGAGTCCCGATCACATTACTCCACTTTTCTTAGACCCTTGAGGGTCAAAGGGCGCTCTCGCTACACGAGTAAGAGGCCGATTTATCAAATCCAAGTCAAAATAGAGCATAGACATCACATTTATTACTGCCCTTGTATAATTTATCAGACACATTCATTAAAACCGCGGCCTCGTCTCTTGAAAAATGTCCGCCGGCGAGGAGCATTAATTGCAGAAAAACCGAGTGAAGTGCCGGGCTTGGACGCGGATCCCCCGGTCAGGCTCCGAGATGTCTGCGCTAATGGTGTAGGGGGGGTGGTGGGTGGGGGGTGGGGGATACGGAGGCCACTTTAAAATGAAAAACGGCAAGAGAGCCCGGTGTCACTTAATCAATGTGAAACCCCAGCGGGGAGAGGCAAAGCGCCGCCTGCGGGGGCGGTGCAGTCCCCAGACTCGTGTCCCTCGCAACGCTAGATGGAGGGGGGGGGGTTAAATGGGCTGGCTCTCACGGTGTAACTCATATCAGTCACAGCAACGAATGGCGCTGGCTCCCAAGGGCTGGGGGGTATCTCGCCTCTTCTTGTGAGGTGTTCTAACAACATCATCCGTCTCGGTAACACAACACCGCGGACGGCGCCTCTACCCGAGGAGCCATCATCACCGGCGGCGGCTCCCTCCTGAGC
Organism: Cyclopterus lumpus; assembly: GCF_009769545.1. NCBI lineage: Eukaryota > Metazoa > Chordata > Actinopteri > Perciformes > Cyclopteridae > Cyclopterus > Cyclopterus lumpus. Next base: position 4,869,863 of record NC_046970.1, on the reverse strand, counting down.
AGCCTTCATTCACGTGGGAAGAAAGTCTCCTTTTAATAAAAAACTGGCCAATCACTGCCTCAGCCAGTTATTATGACCGCTCAGTGTCACCCTCAATTACAGTAATGAACCCAAAGCGCACTCTGGGGACACAAATCAAAATCTCTTTCACTGCAGGATGCCGCCGCAGCCAACCTGTGAGGGCATCTTCTCCACGCACGAGCCGGCCAGAGAGCCTCCGCTACCCCCCCCTCAAGGTTGGGGCCTTGAGGGGGGGCCCCCATGATGCTCTGGTCTCTCGAAAGCAAACCGGCTTCGTCCATCATGTGCTTCTTCGTGCCTGTTTGACGCGGCCAGCAATACTGAGCCGCTGTTGCGGCGCACCGCTGTTTGTACCAGATGAATTCCCCCCCCCCCCCCCCCCACCCTCTGGGGCCCCATTAAGTGCCCGACAAGACTTTTTTTCCACTTCAATCGATGCGTGGGGAAAGCGGTTAGAGCCTCTATTTATTTGGAAAAGAGCTCACTGAAAGTAGCTCACGAAACCACCTCGCTTGTCAGTCACTATGCCCCCCCCCCCCCCCCCCCCAACATGCATTTAAGACCAAGTTTGTCACACACACACGGGTAGGAGAGCCGCTGGCAGCGGAGATTTTGTTCTGTTGAATTACTTTTAATAATAAAAATGTTCAAAAAGGGAGACGAAATAATTAATAGAAAATCAAACTCAAGAATGTTCAGAGTGAAAAAAATACATTTGCGGAGCGTGTGGCTGGCAGTAGCGAGAAAGATAACATGAGGCAGAAGAGGAAGGCTGCCTCTCTTCTATCCTCTCGTCGGCTTATTAAATGACAAAAGCACACACTCGCTCATTAAACAACCATGTCAGTATGAAGTAAGGACTATAATGAGGCTTAGCATATTCATAAAGTAAGCGAGAGGAGGATTGAAGCGCTACAGATCGTTCAGAAGTCATTCTAAACCAAATAGTCAAAAAGAGTCAAAAGTTCAAAATTCATGGAGGGTTCCACAACATCCGTCTCTCGGCAGACTCATCGCGTCCGGGACGATGAGCAGGGGGTTCCTGCGAGGGCTCGGCTCCAGCAAAGTCCCGCCGCCGCTCCCCCCAAATGTTGCCGCGGCACCGTCCGCCCGGGAATGCGCGCTCTCCGCTTGGCCGCAGCCGGAGTTCGGGGAGATAGTCAGCTCCTCCGCCACCCGTTCCCCCAGCTCCTGGATCAGTAGGCAGGAGTCCCGCGAGGCGGAGGGGAGGGCGTCCGCCGCGCTCTCCGCTGAGAGGAGTGCGCTCGCGGGCTCCCGGGGGATGGGAGAGGCAGCCGAGATGGTTCGGGGCTGTAGAGGGTTGTCCTTACACGTCCCTGTCCCCCCTCCCCCTCCCTCGTTGGATGCGGTGCAGCTTTGCCCTTCAGCCTCAGATTTCTCGCTCTCGTCGGACGAGTCACCGCTGCTGCCGCTGGAAGCTTCGCTGTCGTCACTGTGGGATGTCGGAGCTTCTCCCTCCTCCTCCTCCTCCTCCTCCTCCCCAGCCACCATTGTCGCTGCCTCCTCTAGCTCCTCGAGATCCAGCTCCAAGTCTTTTTTCCGCAGGGAGGCTTTTTGTAACGTCACGGCCAAGGCTGACATCTTCTTGGACCTGAAGAGATCAACACACAAGGTTTAAGAAAGTGGGAAATAAAGTGCCAAATAAACCTGCAGCAGGACAGCGCAAAGAGGGAAAATAAAAGACATCAAAGTACAACTTCATCAGTGGTACCCGAGAGAGAGAGCGAGCGACGGACTGATCGACCGGCTCTGCGTACTAAAGACATAGCCACAGGATAACCATCTACAAATCTAATACCCATTAACCATATCACATTCTCATCTGAATGCTAAGTAGACAGCGATTTGCCGAGGCGTGGGGGGCTCAATGAAATATGGAAATATGGATGTTTAATAATGTAGGGAGATGAGCTGCAGTGATACACGGGGCTCGTGCTCTCCTCCTCCTCCTCCTCCTCCGCTGCTGCTCTCCCTGCGAGAGGAAATAATAGAGGGATTACAGCGAGAGGGAGGAGAGGCAGCAGACCCCCCCTCCCCTCCCCTCCTGCACATGCAACCGCCCTCTCACTTTCACCCACACATTCTGAGAGGCTAAGACAACAGTTGGAGGCTGCAAACAGTGTGGGAGGGAGGGGGGGAGGGGAGCAATCATGAGCCTTTTTTTTCCCCTCTCCTTGTTTTGTATGTATGTGTGTGTGCGTGTGTGTGTGTGTGTGTGTGGAGGGGGGGTAAGAGATCCCGACAGTGTGCTCTGAATTTTTCAGCGGATATTTTTTATCCAACAATCAGGCTGTAGAGGGATTTAAAGCCGCGAAAAAAAGGTTCCGTCAGCCCATTGTTGTCCACGTTCCCCCGGTGACAGGCCTAAAGACCAGGAGACTGAAGAGGGCTGCTGAAGGTTGCAGGGAGGCGGGGGAGGGGGGTAGACACACTCTGTAGCCTGCAGTTCAGTGTCGCAGCCGAGTTGCATAAAAAAAAATAAAATCTGTTTTTTGTTGTTTTTTTTTGTCCGCCGCTGATGACATTTACGGCTGTACAGTATTTACTGCTGCACGTTGTTCTGAATTGAAGGGCAGAGGAGGAACATGAAGCGAAGAAGAGCGTCCGTCTCCAAAGTAAATCATCTGCTGAGTGCTTGATGTTCATTTGGTTGCGCGTCAGAACGTATTCCGCCATAAAACTCCTTCATTAAAAATAACTTCTTTCATTCTGAGCATCACTCACAGCACCGCCCTAGCCGTCTCCTTCTCTCCCTCTTGGAAAGTCTCTATTTTTCTCTCTCTCTCTCTCTTTTTTTTTAAACGAGTCGGGAAGCCGACATCTTGAAGCAGCGGCGCTGTGTGTGTGTGTGTGTGTGTGTGTGTGTGTGTGCGTGTGTCCAATCAGCCACGGTGATCCCCGCAAAACCACCAACCCGAAAGTTCCTGTACTTTCAGAGATTACTGCCTCACGACCAGGGCTTTCTTTTCTCATTTTATAGGGTAAGATCTCCCCGGAACTTAATTTTGACCCCTGGGCCCTGCGGTCGAAAAGGCAACGAGTTCCTCAAAAGGTTCCTAATCCTTCAGGAAAGTCCCCGCGGCCCGAAAGAGTCCGGTTGAATGAACGCAGGCATGTTTTTTTGGAGGAATCCTGCAGAATGGAAGCAGGGTAACAGATTGCAGTCGAGCCGAATACAGTAAATTAAAGTCTGCACCGAGAATGGCTCCGAGCTGAACGTCCCCACAGATTCATAAAGCAGTGCATTAAACAACGTTTCCTCCTCCCCTCCCCTCCAGCTTCTGCTTTATATAGTTATGTCCCCACAGTAGACACAACGGGCCCCTTGAAGGGAGGGAAGGTGTTTTATTGCTGTTGAATGTCTTCCGACAAGCCCCCCCCTCCCCCCCCCCCCCCCCCCCCCCCCCCCCCCGTTTGTGCGGGGCTATCAGATTGTTGGGAGGCCCTAGCTTGAGCATTATTCACGCCGGGAATGCCGGCCACGCTGCCAAGAAAACTTAAGTGGTCGCCATTCGTCGCCCGGCACAGTTAAGGCGTGTGCGCCGCCCCTATTGCCATGGTGATTAGAAGATGACCTCTGCGGGTCACTGCGATTCAAACTGTCCATTCAGGATGGGATAAAGTGTGTGTGTGTGTGTGTGTGTGTGGAGGGGGCTACTCTTCCGCTGCCATTTACATTTTCACACTGGGCTTCGCTGCCCTCTCTGGCCCAATTAACCCACCGCTGAGCACCAGGACGGCTCCTCGTTAGTACGCCGTCCTAATGAGCGCCCTATTCTGGTGAGTAAAGTGTTTATGGAAGCGGGGCGTAAACTATGTAAACAGATCTTATAGCACATGCTCTTCACTGTACACCGAGAAAGGAATACTCTTGTTGTTTTTGGGGGTGGGGGGGTGGGAGAGAATGTGGGAAAGGAGGGAGATGACCTTTCTCACGTGGCGCCCCTAATCCAAAAATGTTTTGGCAGTTTTCTCGGTCACAAACGTGGCAGAATTTGGAAACAGTAGCCAAAGTCGATTTCCCCAGCTTAGACGCTTGGGCAACCTGCCAGCTCAGAATGTAGAAAGACACCCGCGCGCCCCCCCCCCCCCCCGCGCGGTTTTAGTCGTGGAGCTGGAAAATGCACGACATTCTCAAGCTACAAAACCCTGCAAGAAAAAAACATGTACGTACATTGTGAAGCAGAAATTGTATTGCTTCTTGCATTAAATATGGTAATATTTTTTGCATTACCATATTAATCCTTTAATGCATTCTATTGATCCTACCGACTAGTATTATTTGTGTATCTGGAGCCTATATTGGCACTCTGTGCCACAGAGCTCCTATTAAAAATAAATCAATGAGCCCCGCTGTTGCACTGGGTGACACATCCCATCATTACTGCAGTGCCCAGCTGTCGAAGGACATTATTATTATTTACAATGATAGAAATACATTTTGGACCCGTTTTCAATGACTTACATCTTCAGTAGGAAGCGAGGGGCCACAGGCAAGAGAAGGGACGCAATCGTTGAGGTGAAAAGACTAAATAACTGCCGCCGTGAGTAAAGAGTTCTCCAGACTCGCTGCTCTCACGCTGGCCATCCCTCGACCACGCTGCCGGCCCAACGTCGGTGTCGGGGAAGCTGGTTTTTTCCCCAGTTCATGCGTGAGTACCATACTGGCACACTTCCCAAATCAAATCTGTGCATTGCAACTTAAAAGACGAGCACAGGGGAGACACCTTGCTTACTCTCTACACACAATCACGTCGGACACACTAGACCAAAAAAAAAACAAGCACTGCTTTCGTTTCTTTGGGATTCTGCCGTCTCCATGTGTGGAAGCCACTAAACACAGGCACAACTTATTTATAAAAGAAAAAAAAAGAAGAAGAAAAAAAAAAAAAAAACAGTGACAAATGGCTTTTTCCCCCACACCCCACTACAGGATATGAAGACATTAAAATGTTGCCCCGACTAATGATGACGAGTGTGCGCAGGCTCCGCGGAGCCCGTTTTCGGCCCCGGGCTCCATAAAAGCCACTTGAGGAGCTTCCTGTATCGCTCCAGCCGGGGCAGAAGAGCCTCCTGCAGCACAGCCTCCTGCAGCACAGCCACTTCAAAGACTGCCCTGTATTCTCTTTCCCCCCCGTGGGAAGTCATTATTGAGTTAGCATTGGGGAGGCGCGCTTGTTTTCTCTCCCCTCCTTTGCTCTGCGGTTGGAGAAGCTCAGCCTGCGGTGGATACAAAGGCTCCGTCCAGGAGGGGGGAGGGATAATGTTGTACACAATCCAGTCATTACTGCACCACTGTTGTGGCTTGCCTTCATTAAACTGAGGAGGGCTGGCTTTTTCAAGGTTGGAAAACTTCCTGCGAGACAAAGACGCCGCCCTCTGCCAAAGTCTTTAGATGAGAATGGTATGTGTGTCTGTGTGTCTGTGTGTGTGTGTGTGTGTGTGTCCTGAGCTAAATTATTACAATCTGACATTTCTTTCATCGGGCTCGTATTCATTGTAACAGCAGCTCAATCAGCGCGTCTGTGCTCTTGAAAAACATCGCAAGATAAAGCTTGTCTTCAGATGTATACATCTGTGTAATATGAGCACCAGATTTCCTCAGTTTGACTCGGCAGCCTTCCCTAGCTGGGGGGGGGGGGGGGGGGGGGGGGGAGAGACAGAGAGAGAGAGATAAAAGCCGCCACTGTAGCTGCCTATGAAAGACTTATTGTACCGGACAAACACTGATTTGTCATGTAAACATCTGTTGATTGTCGTCAGGTATTGATGCTTTCTTTTCTTTTCTGCAGCTTTGGATCATGCACATCAGCTACAATAAAATCTTAACGATGTCATGACGGTTGTACAGAAAACACTTTGCCTACTTTGATCAGAAAAGCCTTTTGTGTCTGTAAACATCCGTTGAAAATAAGCAGACGTCCTGCTTACTGTACTAACTAGTGGTTGTACAATCGCAGTTATTATTATTTTATTTTTTTTGCAGTAGCAAGCGGCTTGGCTCTGGAAAAGGCGACGTCCTGTGGATGGTCCAGATTAATCTTTGGAAATGTCTTTGTCGATTCATTCATGGTCCCCGGAGGATGAAGCCTGTCGAATGGCTGCTCCCCTGATCTCTGCCTGAGCGCCACCAACGTGTTGACATCTGTCGTTTTAAGTGAAACCTTTCGTCAACCGTCGGCTGGATTGCCATCGAACGCTGTACGCTCATTCGTGCTCCCCAGAGGATGAAGCCTGTCCACTTTTTTTCTCGCCCCGAACGGGTTGGGGTTTGAGTTAAACGTTTGGACTATCTATTGGATGGATGACCAGGAAACTTTGTACAGACATTCATGCTCCCCTCAGGATGAATTGGAATAACTTTGGAGGATCCATGTTCAGCACGCTCCCAGATCTCACCGTCTACCTTGGTGAGTAAAATGTTACCATAACCAAGAGGGGGAAGAAAAAAACAAAGTATTTTCTTCAAAGCCCCAGCAGAATGGAAGTTAAAGCTTCTTGAGCTTCTGTGCGGTGACGCATTTCAAAGCAAAACTGAATATTTAAGTGGCGTACAAGAGGGGGTTTAACTCAAATGCAAAGGATTTTATTTAAACCGTATTATACCGCATTTGATTGGACCACTTAAAAAAAACGACTGTTCAATTCGCGACGATGATCCGCAAATGCAGTTTTCTATAACCGGTGTGGGCTAGCTAGCGGCCCAAAGTCTCTCTTCATTTATTTGTTTTTTTTTATGTAAAGTGAGTCATAAATCATAAGAAACCAATAAACAGGAGAATAGACAAGGATGCAGATACAAAAATACTTTGATGCAGAATCTTTGGCGCATATTTGATATAGAACAAGAGATAAATGAACAATCAACACAGGAGGCTTTAAGGCTCTAGATGTGGGGGAACACACAAAAGGAATGTGGGAGAATTGTTAAAAAGCCCGTTCCTGTTCCCCACATCATAATTTAAGTCTAAAAGTAGAGCTGAAAATGTAATCTACAGCATCCTCACCGTTGCAGGGTTTTGGTCTGTTCTGGGCTTAAAAAGGTCAAAGCCCTCAGGTTAATTTCTTCTTATTTATTTTTTTACATTGCAGCATTGCAAGATAAAACTTTCAGTTACACTCTACTGTTTGGGTCCTTCACCACAAACTGCATCCAGCTCATTATCATCTGCTTTTACTCTCTATTCACCTGCTGATTGACGTCACCCCTCACACATTAAAGCCCTGACATTTTTGTCAATAAACGTTCACGGCGTCTGCTTCACATTCAACTGTTAATGTCTCGTTTATGCCTCTAAAAAGAGACGGGAGCGACTGATGCTCGCAGCAGTTGTTATCAGCATCTGTTCAGACGGGGGAAGAAAAAAAGCCCTTTGCCGTAATCGATTGTACTAACTCGAGAGGGCACTCCAAACATGGATGAAGGAAATTATGCAAGTCCGTGTTTAAGATGAGCCTGTGTATTTAAAAGCTGGAGTGGCCTCACGCTGGGAGGAAATCTGTACTACTTATCCCCGTTAGCCGGGAGACATTTGCATCTTTGTTCTCCCCAGCGGGGGCCTCTCGGATCCCCTTCAGCGCGGAGGCCAACATCTGATAGAGCAGCTCCATTATCCGCTTCAAAGACGCCAGGACGGCCGTTTGACAGTTGCGTGACGCGGACTGGCGGTTTTCAAGCAAACGACTGGTTGTCACATCAGCTGTGTGGTTGTGTGTGTGTATGTGTGTGTGTGTGTGTGTGGGACAACTCCTCATTTCCTTCCACGTGGGAAGCATAACGCCACGGAACGCTTCATTGGAATTCTCCGGGGAAAGCCCGTGATTACCTTTAACGCTACGTAGCCGATGGGAAAGTCTGGTAAAGTCTGCCTTGAGCTTTAAGATTACAGAGTGCGAAGGTGAATTGAACCAGCCGTGCACGACAGGGTTAAAAAAAAAAGGGGGGGGGGGGGGGGGGGGGGGGCGGCACATGCACTCTCAAAGCGTCGGACCGCTTACACGCTGACCCCGCAATTGACCCGAAGCGTTTCCCAGTTGTTGGAGCCCCAGGTGCAGAGCTCTGCGGGGGAGCTGCTGCCAGGAGCTGCCAACTCTCTCTGTGGCCACCATCATGCACGCGGTGCTGAGGGCGAAGGTGAAAAGAGGGGAGGAGGAGGAGGAGGAGGAGGAGGAGGAGGAGGAGGAGGAGAGATCCCGAGGGCCGCTTCATCCTCCAGGAATCAAAGGGATAATGAGTGTGTACGACTTCATTCTTGGTCGCTTCCTTTGTTGTTTTCATGCGGCGCTGCATGCATTCTTTTCTCCGTCGTCCTCCCTTTCTTTGGTGAAAACAACACCCATTGTTTTGAGTTGTTGTTTTTTTTTGGCGGGGGTATTATAGGCTAACTATGCCTCAACCATTTCTTGTTACATTTTCCATGCGATTGTCAGATTCCCAGTTTCCCCCCAAAAAAGAAGAAGAATTACAGCGTTTTTCCTTTTCTGCTAATGACTTCATATGGAAACATGAATCTCACTTTACTTCCCCCCCCCCCCTCAAAACCTTGGAGCACAACGCTTGTATGCTGCCATGTTTTTTCCCTGCTTAAATCTAATTGACCCAATTATTAAAAAAGGGGGTTGGGTGGATGGCTTCAAGTGAAGCAGCGCTGGAAAAGGAAGTCAAAGCCCTTGTGATCCAACTGAGGTACGGTAACACGACACCAGGCGTATAAGCTTCGTCTGTGCTGGCTGCCTTGAATCTCCGCTGGCCTCTCTCCAAGCTTTTTTTTTTTTTTTTGGGGGGGTAGGGGGGGGGGGGGGCCTTGGAAAGCACAGCCCGAAACTAAGACTGGCGACTGCTGCTCCATTTGGAGGATCTGCTGGCAATAAATGTGATCGGATGAGTGAGTGTGGGGGGGGGGGGGGTGGGGGGGAGGGGCGGACACTGACCCCCCCCACCCCCAAAAGAAAAAACAATGTGAAGAGCAATCTGCTTTGAGGTCGCGCCCTTGATTTCAATGTGCAGGGTTCTGCTCTGACTCTGTGTGTCTGGGTAAAAGGTGGGTGGGGGTGGGGCCCTAAATCACACTGAAGCCTTTACGACGTTGTAAATTTGAGATCGATGTCTCGCCAGTCAGAGAAACTTTAGGAGTAGAAAATGCATGTGGGACAGTGAGGATATTAAATAAATCACCCCCTCCCCCACAGTCAACAAACATCTGTTAATCGGCCACGTCCATCATGCCCAGCTGATGGCGGCGGCGGCGGCTGCCTCGGCATTTGCGCGGAGTGACAAGACACAAGGATTGCAAGATTGGGGGGAGGGGGCGGGGGTTATAGATTATATCTCATTTTACCGCTCGGCTCCCAGAGAGCGACTCACTTAGCGGAGGATGGCAAATCCTGCGGGAGGAGGCGGATATCTCCCGAAAGAAAGCAGCGCCCACGCGATCCGTCATCGAACCTGTCAGACGGCATCACAGGCGGCCGCCACAACAAACAAGCGACAGAGGACGGTCGGTCCGTGGAAAACAACGCGATTGCTCCGAACCTCAGAAGAAGAAAAAAAAAAACTCTTGTCTCTTCACGCAACGGGACGGCTTATATGTGAGGATATAACAACTTCCTTCCTTCCTTTATTGACAGGAGAAAAAACTGAAAAAAAGGGGGAAATGTAACGATTCAATCACAGGTCGCTGCCACGGGAGCACAGGGCTAATCCATTTAATGATCGATGCCGGGGGAAGCAGGAGCCGGCATGTTAGGTCAAGTTGAGTTTAGTTCCAATGAACAGGCAGAGCAAGTTCAAGTGTGTCTTCTCCGAAAGATATCTTAAAACGTCTAAAAAAGGGAGTTACATCATTAGAACTGGATAATCAATGAAAGCTAATCGCTCAGCTAACTGTTTAGCTGCAGCCAGGATGAGATCCTAACGACACCCGCCCCAAGTGCTTATTACCTAGTCATACTCCATTTCATTTGGTCTCCTGTCAACATCGTCCGAACGCCTTTTGCGCATGCATCGTCTGCAAAGAGTTACTTTAAAAAATCCATTTATGATGCTATTAACTATATATTTTAAGTGGATGAAGGGTTTTAGTCATGGGACATCTGGATCTTAAGTTATCAGAGAAACAAGCTGAGCAAACGTGAGGGTTCTCTCTCTTTTTCAGTGGATTTGCCGGTTGTAATCATGGGGTCCGTTACGGAGGACAAAATCCACGATTTGACTCCCTGTAAAAAAAATAAATAAAAAGGTGGACTGCAGTGACAACAACGAAGACCACTCCTCCTATGATCCGGCGCTACTTTATCTCAAAAGTAACGCAAACTCTTTGACACCGTTTTTTAAAATTTACAGACCCCTAGCGGCAGAAAGTTATATATATTTCGCATTTAAAGAATCTGTACCATCTTTAAGAACATAATTCAAGAACAATTCTGAAAATAGAGTATAGTGGGAGGAAAAGGGCATTAAATCCCTGCAGACCTTTTATCGTGTCTGCATCTGGGCGCCGAGCCTACAACATCAGGCAAACATTTTTCAACTGGGCTTTTTCCAGGCGAGCGCACCGCTCGGCTGAACCCGGGCCAAGAGGAGAACAGGGCTCATTACTCAGCGATGTGCTCGCGGGGCTCACTTTATGAAATGTGTAAGCAATTGTGAAATATGGATTTTGGGAGAGGAGGAGGAGAGAGTACGGCGCCGTCGAACCGATATCGTTTCAAGGAGAAGGGCAGATTCGGAGCGCTCGGCTTGCGATGCTGCAGCGCGGGGTCACAACCACAGGCCATACGGGAATACCGCCCCCTCCCCACAACCCCCCTCCCCCGAGTGCACACTTAAAAAAAAAAAAGTTCCACGTGGAGTGGATCTGCCGAGCGCGGCCCGGCTCTTTTAAAACCCGCGATGATCACCGAGATAAGAGAGGGGTGTCAGATGTCTCGCTGGCTTGGTCATTCAATGCTGTGACAAATGACTCGCCTAATCCTCTCCTCTAAAGCACCGATGCATCATGGGGCCAGAGTGGGAGATGAAGGTCTATGAGGTTGTGCCTGTGTGTGTGTCTGTGTGTGTGCGTGAACTCACTTGACCCTCTGGATCCAGACGCAGTAGTCTGTGATGTACAGATCGTTCAGTATGTAGGCCGGCTCGTTCTCTCGAAACACTCGGTGAATGTCCAGCAGGCATCTGAGGACACAGGCTTTCCCTGGGCACAGGAACACACACCGTGGCAGGCAAATGGAAACAGTGTTATTGGCGCTCGGCGTTAAGGGATGACAATGCATGGAAAACCGGGAACCAAGAAGTGGTCCGTCTGAGGCAGGAGAGCCAAAAGATTCAAATGGTGGCTCTGTTCCGGACTTTGTCAAAAATAGCGCTGGGTGCGTTTGATGATTTTTTTCCACTTGACTTGCCATTCAAGTGGGCCAATGCAGCATCACCACGGCCCTAATCTGATTTTTTTATTTTTATTACAGTAATCAATAATTCATTGCAGTGTTTTTTGTGTGCGCACAGTATTAGAGCCAATATCGAGCACTTAACTGCACAGCTTGAAGTGCTCAGGGTGGGGGTGGGGGGGGGTGGCTCTCAAATCTTTCAAGAAATCCCGTCTGGTCTTAAATGACATGTCAAAAGCCTTCAAGCCCCGAGGGCTGGGGGCTGGTGTTTAGGGCGGCAGTAATCAAGATAACACTCAAAACGCAAATATCTGCACAGTGGATACAACATGCTATTGAGGAATGATGGGCTCTTTGGGGGTGAACTGATGCCTGAACAACTCAAGACAAACACAGTCCAGAAACGGCGTATAGTTTGGTCTACGCCCGCGAAAAGCACACAACACTTCTCCACCGAATCAAAACCCCGTCGATCACGTCTTCCTCCTGGCTTCTCCCGTTTGCTCTCGGGGTCTTTGATGCGTCACGAGATTGAAACTCACTTGAGAACATCATCCGTGGAGAGGGAGAGGACGGCAGAGAGGTTGACGCGCTTGTTGTTTCACTCGACATGGTTTGTGGCCGACATCGGCACACGGATAATTTTAGCTTTCGACACCAAAAAAGGCACCACATGGAATCTCTCTCTCCCTCTCTCTCCCCTCCCTACAGCACTTCTCCCTCCAATCAGGCTTATAAATAGCCTCACGATGTGGCCGGCGATCCACGAGGGACAGAAAAGGCTCCCCTGCACCTCCGCGGAGCCGGTTGGCATTGTCCAGACACATTCCAGACGTATCAAAATAAACTGCGCACTCCCAGAGAGGAAAGCCTTAAGCAAACATTTGGTTCCCATTTCAGAATGGCATCGCATGCAGGGAACTTCAACTCGGGACACACACACACACACACACACACACACACACACACACACACACACACACACACACACACACACACACTCGCTTCCAAGTCGGCTTTCGGAGGGAAGATTCATGGAGTTGTTCGTAGGGAAATCGGAGGGAACGTACAACACTGGCGTCGTACCTAAAAGAAGTAGGCGACTGTGGGTCAGTGGTTAGCAGCTCTGTCTTTCAATCAGGGGGTTGGCGGTTCAATCCCCGCCCTAGTCCATGTGTCCTTGAGCAAGACACTTAACCCTGAATTGTTCCCTGTAGACGTGTATGAATGTAACATGATTGTAAGTCAGCTAAATGTAATGTCTTGATTAGGCGTGAGCAGGTTACCCAATGAGTGGGGCGAGATCTCCTTTCTGTTGCAAGCCACGGAATAGATTCATCATCTCTGGATCTTCTTGTGCGCAGCAGTAAGGGTGTCGAACAATATATTGATACACTTGAACGTCATGTTTTGTGCTTCGATGCCGTGTCGATTCTCCAAAACATATTAACTTTTTATTGAGAGTTTACAACAAACAACAACGCTTGTTATTTATCCGTTTCCATGTAATTATATTTTATTATATTTTTTATTATATTTTTATTGTCGGCCAATAAATGATTCTGGAAGATTTGTGGCAGAAAGTGGCTCATTTTGTTTAATGCCCCCGACCGTTATAATCCATCTCCTGCATGCATATGGTGGTGTGTAGTGTGTACCGAGACAGTTTTCCTAAAATTGGAATACAATACAACAACTATTTTATCACCTTGCTTCAATACATCTCAATATATTGAACTATAATCCATGTGTCTTAATGCACATCATATCGCAAGATTCTAGTAAAGCATGGCATATAGTTTCATATCAGGAGATGCTAAATTTCAGTATTTAATTTGGGATAATTGCATTTCCATATGAACAGAGAGATTGTTTTAAGAGACTGCTGCACCTCGGACACCAATATTAGTCCGTCATCTGCAGAGAGGGAATACGGTGATGACGAGTAGAATAAGGTCTTATGGGTTGGATGACTGAACACCGCCTTAATGGTTCCATTGATACCATCAATAATACAGAGGACAGTTCTTTTCAACATTTGAGAGAGCTAAAGTATTTTTTTTCACTTTCAGATGAAGAACATTCAGTGTTATATTCATTTGCCTTATTTGAGTGTTTCTGAGAGCAAGAACGAGTTCTACGTTGGTCTTCATCTGGTGATGCGCTTCACAGGCAGGAGAGGCACATCTCCATCCAGGGTCAACCGAGCCGTGACCGCTGCACCGACATCCCAATCTCGTTCAAATATATATATTCCAATAGTTCAGTGCGTCTACTTTGAAATCAATGCACATACTGTAGCATATCTTTCCGTTTCATTCAGTCTTCAGTTTTTTTTCCAATCAGTGCTTTTGATTTTTAAAAAAAATAATTGGATTAAATTCCCAACACGTTCCCTGGCTTCTTGGAATTCCATGACCGGCGCAAACTGTGGGGGACGGACGTGTCAGAGGATCACATCCACGGCGGGTCCCATCAGCACCCATAACTCAAAAGGACAACCCCCACCTCTGCTCCTCTGTACCTGCCCAGTAGCTCTTTAGTCAAAAACCACTTTGGCAGCGTGGAGTGTATTCTCAAGGAGCTCCTCCACCGGCTTCCTGAGGGCTGTTCAAATATTTACCCCCCCCCCCCTCCCTCCCTCCCTCCCTCGGATAACATTTCCTCGAAAGGCCTCAACCTGTGCGCTGCCGCTAATGGGTTTGTTTTGCTAATACCTATGAATGTTTGCTTTCGCGGCGGCGGCGGCCACTTTAAAAGGAAGTGGCGCGAAAAACTGTGGCGTGCATTCCCATTTGCTTTATCCTGACAAATTAATTAGCGTGTAAAGCAACGCTGGGAGGAAACGCACCCCGAGACACACGCCGGGCCCAATTGCTGCCGTGTTACAGTTCATTAAGGAAAAGCACTATTGCCAGACTCCCCTAATGCGTGCAAATAATGAAGGTGAGCAGAAAAACAATAGCGAAAATAATATGTTCCCTTCCCCCCACCTTGATGAATTGACACAAACAAACAAAGTCGACGTTAGAAAAGGTAAGAGAGAGAGAAGGTGAGGGGGGTGGGGGTGGGGAGTGACTCCAGCTGCTCTTTCCCCGGCTCTCTTGATCAACTCGTCTTCCTACTTAATGAGGCGCGGAAATGCTAATCTGGAGCTTAAAAGGCCTTTAATTTGCTGTCATTTACCAGCGTTAAAATCATCACAAGCTGGATAATCTTAGCCCTCGCACACCCCGAGTGTGTTTACACCGCGGCGTTTCATCTGTCCGTGGGGGCTTTTGATTGAAAGATTACTCTGGGATTTGAGATATCCAAGTCAACAGTCCGTTCTCCACTAATCCACCATCGCTCCCCGAGGTGGTGGGAGTGGGGCCACTCTTCTGTTTAGCTGGGGGGGGGGAAATATTACCTTTAACAACACACACTGGCTCATGAACCACTTTTCTCCAAACTCTGTCCCTCCGGCAGGCTGCTGGATTTCCTGTCAGCAGTCGAGTGCATTTTAAGAATAAAGAACAAGGCGCTATGCACTACGCAGGTCTTCAAACCGCCAGTACACAGAGTGGAAGAAGTGGACGTAGTCATCGTGACGTCAACTTTGAAGCCTTCAGTTTTGGCAATTCATGCTGTCTTGAAGACTTGAAACTAGAGATTGGGAACATAAACTCATGTTCACAATGTTTACTGAAGGAATGAATCAAGCGAGAAGTAGAGACTTTTTTTTTTCCATAGACTTCTGTACAATCTGATTTATTTTTGCAATGGTCTTTTATAGTTCTGGGACTATCTGAGAAGACGCCGACCAAAGAACCAGCTGAGGTGTTCGCTCAGTCAGAAATTATTCAGCAGAGGCGTTTCCATAATTCCTTTTTGCAGATCAACTTGTTTCCATGCAAAAGGCAAGTGACCGGAAAAAGCTTCAACAGTTTTCATTCCGCTTTTCTAATGCAATACTGCAAAATGCACATAAAAATGAGCATGGACATGGGAGCTTAAGCATGTGTGTGTAAAGGGGGTTTGGGGGGGGTGTGCTGCTTCTTGCCGACTCTCACCTGACTGCAAAATCTTCGTTGTGTCCCGAACAGCCGCGGATGCCATTGCAAAGTGTCTGTAGAGTGGGTAGCACAAAACCCTCCGTCCGAATGACGCCAGGACGTCTTGCAAGGAGCTGTACGTCTGCAGAGCCGAGAACAATGAAAGTCAAGACGTGCACACAAAAACCCGCCAGGTTTTTATTAAATACCAGAAGAAACTGGAGCTGCAGCCGACAGTAAAGGTTTCGATCCGGCCGTATATTTTTCTTTATTTTAAGACAGGCTCCCATTGGTGTGCATCGCAGTCGCGCTAATTACTCCTAACAACTCCTGGCAAAACAGGGGCTCACAACTCTTAAACACCTCTGCAGCCCGGGCCTGTTAATTACGGCTTCTCTCCAATCAATGCCGTCACTCTCAAATTTCTGCACAAATGGACACGCGACAGAGGCAGAGATGCGTAATCTCGCATTTTCCCTCTCCGCCCGCCTTTTCCTCCGTGGCTTGTTAGGGACGCGGAGCGAGCTGGCGAGCGCGCGTGTCATCCGGGATCACGCCCTCCCCCCGGGCGTGTTCGGCAGGAGTGTAAATAAGGGCTGCTGCTGCGGGGGGAGCCGCTCACGGTCGGAACCAGCGCAGTCGACTGAGGACAAGCAAACATGCGGCAGATGGAGGGAGGAGGGGGAGGTGAATGTGTGGCACAAGGGAAGAGAGATAGACAGTGAGAGCTGGGGGAGAGAAGAAAAAAAAGAAAAGAAGATAGAGCAGGAGAATGGAGTGAGGAAGCAGAGACGGAGTTCAGCAGTGACACACAGCCAGCCAGACAGGCAGTCAAAGGCGGAGAGGAATCTATTGTGGAACACAAGGTGAAGGGAGGGAGGGAGGGAGGAGGAGGAGGAGGAGGAGGGGGGGGGGACTGAGCGAGATTGTGAATGGGAGCCGACAGCTCTGCTGACTGACTGACAAGCAGTAAAAGAGCTGCCAGGCAGGTAGAGACTGTTCTTAACTCCGCTGTCAGCGTGTGCGTGTGTGCGTGTGTGGGGGGGGTCAAGGTCCCGCCAACAAACTCCTCCGGGCAGCCTCGGGGGCTTGTTTGCCATTCCAATGGTTTAACCACACCTCATGGGGGCGCTCTGGGACACGTCCGCGGTGTAGCGCGAGAGCTGTAATGTGCAACATTTCAACGCGTCTATTCAAAGATCGGTCTGCTATATGGAAATATTTGGTTCCCTCGATTAACAAGGCCAGCGCTACAAGTCGGTTCACATTTAGAGGTGGACGTCAACAATGACGTCTTAGTGTTTAAACTTCTGCAACGTGCAAATATATCACGGGGCGAAAATATCACATGCAGGCAAATATCCGCCGGGCCTCTTTCCCGTTGCCACGGTGGCCAAGGCTCACGTAGACGTGTTCCTCTGTGCCAAAAAGACACGACATCATTCAAACTGGTGGCCCGGAACATAAACCAGATACAGACATAATCTGTTATATTATCTGGAAGTGAAATTGTACACGCGGCGCATTCCGATTCCAGGCGTGAACGGCAATTTATGTCCTATGGATGCGGCGCACTGCTCTGATGAGGGCCTTCGTCAGGCGATTAGGTGCTCGAGCTTCCCAAGGCAGGCGGTGTGCCCGCATCACTGTAAATGCATGGCTTCCAATTTAATTGGAGAAACTACCCCGACGTGTCAAAATGAACAGAAAACGCACGCCGCGTAACAAAACGATATTTATCGCAGAAATGTTTTGAAACAAACACGTCACCGGCACTAGTAGCTGGATTGGGTATCGATGGCCAATCTATTAAACTAAAAGTCTGCACATTATGCCATATGCATTATTGTATACATAGCCGGATTGCGGTGGATTATGCATTTTGATGTAATTTTCATTCAATTTGTTGCTGCATTACAAAAAGGTTTACATTTTAATTGTAATTCCTGTTGCTAGGGTCCGATTTATTGTTCTAATAACACATTCAACAACTGTATATCCGCGTGTCTATTTGTAAATCTCGCTTTAAAGAGAAAAAGAAAGCAACGTGTGTGATGACGTTGCCTTGCATGCAAAAAATATGACCGAGACCCTAAACTGATCTCATATTTAGTTACACTGGGGGAAAAAATGGAGTGAATTGTCTGTCAGAAACAAAGCGTCCCCCCCCGCCGTCGGCCCCGGGAGGAAGGGGGAGATTTTAACTGTTCCCTGCTGCTCGGGAATGTCAATGTGGAACGCGAACCTCTGTACAAATCATCGCGTGTGAATGGATCCCAGTTTGACACAAAACATGTCGTCCCGGCTCGTGTTCCCGCGGGCGGCGATGTTGAAACTCTCATTTCTAACGCCAGTCACGCATCGCGCCACACTGCGAGTGACGGGCGGGTCGCGAGCAGACAGACTCGCACGCACGCGCGCCATCATTTGCTCTTTGAATTGGGAACACATCTTGGTGCGGTTGTACGTCCCAAGTCTGACCATTAAGAAAAAGAAAACTCCCTGAAGGTCCCACTGACGGTCCTGGACCGGTAGCGTCAGAGCAAATATCAGTCTCACATGTGTCATCAAACACTGATGCAGCTGTCAACATATGTACACAGAGTGAAACCGCGTGTGTGTGTGTGTGTGTGTGTGAGTGTGTGAGTCACACAGACGCATTAACACGTCAACGTTCACCTCGAGAGTCTCTTTGATCATTTTACAACACATCATTTACAACCGCACATCTGAGAACAACAAGAGGGTTAACAAAAACAACAAAAAAAACCTAAAAAAAACCCCAAGAGGTACGACATTCTTAGTCATATTCCCATCGTTGCCATTTCAAAGAATCACAGTTCGGTGCGCTCTCGTTGGGCCTCACGATCGACATTCTGTTATATTTCTCTTATGTTTTCTGTTAAGAGGAAAATACATAAATGAGAGAAGCCAAACTCCCGACGCACCAAACGTTCACATCTGCTGCGTGCCGAATGATAAATATCACATGATCTTAACTGTGAGGCCCGTGGCCGTTTGTTTATTATTAGCATAGGTAACGCAAACACTCTGGCACATGGCTAAGAACTGAAGAGACGCCACAAAGAGAGCTGCGAGAAGAACTTCAGCAGCAGTGAAGTCAGGTTGCTGTTGAATACATTTAAACAAATGAACGTGCGACTTTCTAAAGTGTCGCTACTGGTGCTTTAAAAAGCGAAGATTTAAAGCAATATGTAAGCTGAACACACCCAGCATCATGCAAAGGTTTTTATAATCTTAATTTAGGATTAACGGACCAAATGGTATTTATTTAGCCACACAAATTGAATAATCCAATCATTACAATTAACTAATATAATAATCTAAATTTGATTATGATAATCACGTGTGTCTTAATGTTGCTAAAAATATATATTTTTAAAAATGTGTTTCCTTGCTTTGGACAACGTTTAGTGGACAAGATCTTTGTTTTTCAGTGCTCGTAACATTTTCTTCTCCCCGAGAGAAGAGCAACAACTAGAAAACATTGGCTAATCCACTAACTTGTGGATAGAACCAAAAAAATAAATAAGATGAACATTAGTTCGATCCCTTCCTGCATGAGGCTCTTCGTTCTTTTTTACAAAGTTTGTCTGACGACTGAAATAACTGTCGAAATTAACACTTCACCGGCGGTTCCTTGTCAACACAAACCATACTCCAAGATTAGAAGAATTGCTTCTGCGAGAACGTCACCACTGAGATACCGGGCAGACCACTCAACTGTCAAAGAAACCTTCTGTGCTGATTAGGATACACTTCAAATGGCAATCACGCCCCGTTTCTGCCATGAGCAGTCTCAATATCCCCGCCCTCACCCCCCCTTTACTGACAAATAAGCGCTTGTCTTTGTGCTTGCTAGTTGAAACAAGGGATGGGAATGAAACATAACTTTATTTGGCACACACACACACACACACACAAACACACTCACACACTCACACACTCACACTCACACACTCACACTCACACTCACACACTCACGCACTCACACACTCACCTCCAGCCAGCAGAGAGTCCCGCTGAGTTTACTGATAGTCCACGGGGACTCAACCTGCAGGGGACGAAAGGGGGGCCACTTATCACCACGTCAATAAAAAGACAGGCAATGAATGAAGTTAAATGATTTCTGCTTGGACAAAAGCATGTGCACAGAAGAGAGCCACTTTCCAATAAACTTGGGGGAGGGGGGCTCGTTGTTAGAATCTCTCCATGCCACACAATATAGCGTACGGAAATGAAATGTTTAAATTCAATGTTCTGCTGTGTCGAACATCACTGGTATTCCATGAGCACGCGCTATACGAGCCTTCTTTTGACAATGAAAATCAGGCCCGCTCACCTTGTCTCGCTGCAGCTACCTTAAGAGGAGTGACACAAAAGAGGCCTGGCCTGAGCTCTCGGATCGGCTGGTAATCTCTTAAGGCTCTGAATGAAACGGAAGGGGGTCTAAAGGATTTGAGGATTGAGGGCTTTGTCATCCAGGGCTAAGTGCTGCTCCGGAGGAGTCGCCTCTCACACACACACACACACACACACACACACTCACGTTGTGCTCTCCCTCCGTAGAGCGGGCTTCGTAGCAGTAAGCCAGCAGGACGTCCACCAGGCTGAGCCACGTTTGCTGCCGGGACGTCTTGTCCAGCAGGTACGAGCGGTTGGCAAATTTTCTCAGCTGCTCCTTCTCGTCGTCGGTGAACGATACTTCTGCACAAGGGGGAACGAGGGATTTACAGTTTGATTTCAAGTCAACACAAGGCAAAAGAATACCGCCGCCCCCCCCCCCCAAAATCTCGTCGGCGCTGCCACGTACGTGTCCCCGATGCGGTTAGACCTTGAAATGCCATCGTTAGAACCGGTACGGCTGTCCCGCTGCAGGTGATTTTTACACTCTGGCGAAGCAGGTCACGGGTCTGTCAAAGACGTGTTTTCGGGAGAAGGCGTGAACAAAGTGGAGGGCAGAAGGCATCAAGCGAAATGACGTTGAGTCGCATCATCAGCGCGCATGAGCGGACGTCGACAAGTTGATGTTGACGCACGTCCAGGAACTGTTCTCACCACCGCGGGGGGGCGACGCGCCCAAACAGCTGCACGACACGGATGTTGCTGCTATGCATTACCCTGCAGGCACGACGCGCACACCTGAGGGCTCTTGGTTGTTGGATGCATGCGAACAGTCACTTTTCATGGCGACTTCTGCTTCAGGTTTTAAGGCCGTTTTATTCCCCCACGGAACCGATATTCTGGAGCAGTTGGGGACAAAGTGGCTCCTTGAGGTGCAACGTGACGGGAGTTGATGAGGAGCAGACGGGACAATGAGGCCATTAATTACATTCAATTAAGAAAATTAGTAAAGCCAGTCTCATGTACGCGCGTTCCGACGGCCGAACAGCCCGGATTATGAAAGTTCAATTCGAGAATCTCTCGAAAACCTCCACTTCCCCGGCTCGCTGCAAATCCACTAACTGTTGCCTTTTGAAAGAGACATCTGTCTAATGGAGGTGAGGTGGGGGGGGGATCTGTGGCAAGCCTAATGGGGCGACACAAACAGACTTCAATCCCATTTAAGCTATCTGCGTGGCTCAGTATTGAGAGGCACGCTGAATGCTTGCAGGAGCGTGCTGTAACTCAGAGGTTTTTTTCTCTCTCCCTCCCAGCAGCTTATAAAACAGCTGAAAGCAATTGCTCTTTCTCTCTCCCTCTGCATGAGAAGAAGAGAGTCCCTGCACTGATATGTGCTAGCTGAGATGCTGTGTATTGGCTGGAGCGCGCACACACACACACACACACACGTTGCAGTGGGAACTTAACTCTGCTGGGAGGGAGATTCCTGCAGCATTACGTCAGGTTCCAGCTCCCTGCAGGCGCTACCTGAATCCCTCGTCAGCGCAGCTGCAGCGGGAGAGCCGCGGACGAGCCACGCACACACACACACACACACACACCGTCTCTGCTGATTGTAAATTAATTTCTGACCCAATTCCTCCAGTTGGAGCGGCGGCCCGGCTCTCCGCGGGTCCAGATGGCCCGATGGCATGGCGTAAACATGCTTTTTGGAAAACACCGCCGAGGGGTTGGGAAAAAACGCTTTTCGGAAATTTCCTCACAAGCGCGATGGGGGTCAACGTGTGACCTTGGACGGCAGGTGCGGTTCATGTAAAGTATCGAATCGTAAAAAAAGGGCCACTTGACGACACACAGTTGGCTCAAAGTGTTGGTGCTATCGAACGTGGTCAGGTTTCTAAACCCAGCCATAACAAAGTGGTAGCAGGTAGAGGGACTAGTGTGGGAACACAGGCCTCCAGTGGACAGCTGTGGCCTGTCAGTGTCACACCCCCACCCCTCCCAAGACACTGGAGAGTTAAAAAAATATAATTGTTTTACTTCATTAGCACTTGTGTCCGCATCCATCTGTCAGGTGTGACACATATATATCAGACTTAGCAGGAGCGAAGGAAGAAAAAGAAAAAGAAAAAGACCCGCGCAGAAGAGTCGCAGTCACCGTTTTTAAAATATACGACAGACTGTTAAAAATCACGAGCGCGCTCTCCGGATTTGATGGCAGGCCGCTTAAACGTCCTGACTGATGCCATTCTTCACACTCAGCTGAGGCTAATGCCATTCGACCCGTCAATCAAGTCATTAAGTTTAATTTGGCCCATTTATCTACGCCTGGGCTCCCGACTGAAGCACTCAGCCGGGGGTGGGGGTGGAGGGGTGGGGGCTACGGGGAGCCTTTAATGTCTTACAGAGGCTAAACTCGGGCTGCAGGCTAATGGCCTTTGCTGCATCGGTGACTGACGGCTGCTCATCAGCACCTCGCGCTGGTGGTCCCCCCCCCCTCCCTCCCTCACTCCCTCCCCTCTCGCCCCAACCGACGTCCTACTCCCTCCCGCGATAATGCTATCGGTTTAATCTAAATCCACTCGCAAGAGCACCACACCCCCGTGTACTACACATAAGCTGTGGCTGGGAGCCACGCGCCTGCGTAAGCAGTGGAGGTGCTGGAATTAGCAGGCTGTCGGCGGAGCCGGATGGCACAAGAAGAAATAATACAAAAAGTATCTCGCGGCACCGAGGCTTCGCGAGCTATCGCTCCACATGCAGGCGGCTGAGCGGAGATGCAAAGCCGCGGGGCGGGGTTATATATATCCAGCCAACAAGAAGCGCATCACAATCAAAGAGAATGATTTTGAAATGGATTGCAAAAAAAAAATTAAAAAGAATTGAAAAGCAAGAAGTTGAAATAATTGGCTTTTAAATTTGAGTTGCCGCATTCTGAAATCGTCGGCCGTTTAAAAATCGGTGAAAATGCAGCGGAGACACTTGGTGATTAGGGGGAGCTCCAAGTTCAATTACTCATAATGGAAAGTGTCTTTCCTGTTTAAGAGCCACGAGGCTCTTTTTTTTGGGGGGGGGGGGGGGGGGCTCTGTTGCTTTCAACGCCGACCTCCCTCAAGCAGTGAAAAGACGTGCGTGTCCTTTGGGGATTCACACATTGTCAGAGAACAATGTCAGCGCCTCGCGGGCGTAACTCACGGCCAGTAGGCTCACGTTTAGAACTCTGCATGAACGCCGTTACAAGAAACAATATACTACTAGTGGACATTTTGGAATAGTATGACTGTGGGGTGTGGTAATTTTGTTAGATATGTTTTGGGGGTTTTGGTCAAACAATAACAAAAAACAATCCTCTCAATTTCTGCAACTTCACGCCACCTTCTGGTCGCCTCCGGTCACTACTTTGCTGTTCTGTTTTAATTTTCTCGATGGGGAAGCGCAATTACACATTACTGTATTTCGAAAGCAGGCACATATTCAATTGCTCCATAATTCAGATTAAAAGCTCTGCACCCCCCAAAAGAAAAGGATTATGAAGGGAGGACTTGAACTCACCAGCTTCCCCCTCCTGCTCTGTCAAAGGACTCAGCTTTTCCCACCATGGGCTAAACTTCAGCAGCCCCTTGATCTCATCGTCCTCAAACAAGTCAGCTCTGAAATGACACAAGAGCTGTTAGCGGACAGCACAGGAGGGGAATGGGGGGGGGTGGGAGAGACGCTCGAGGGTGTCAGAGGTTATTTACTCCGATAAACTCACAGGTAATGGTCAGGAGAAAAAGCAGCCGCTTCTGCGTCGAGACGTCCCTGCCTCCTCTCTGCTGCCGTTGTTCCCTCTGGGTTCTTGACATCCGTCACGTCGCTCAGCTCTTCCTGTTAGGGCAGTCCCAACATTTAGAACATCACAACGCTGTCTAAAAGAAAATTCTGTATATATATATATATATATATATATATATATATAGATTTTTTTGGCCCAGGCAGCCAATCGAATCGGGCAAGAGGCGGGCTTTGCTACTTTACCGCTGCCTTCCTGTTTTTGATGCTGGTAGATGTGGGAGGTTGATATTAGCTTCTTTTTTTTATTTTTTATTAAGATGAACTATTTCACCCCCCCCCCAACAACAACAACAACAACTAAATGACCAGATCAAGCAAAACGGTAAAGAAACCTTTTTCTTTTTCTCTCTGTCGGGTTAATTCCATAATTTTTTCGGACACTCATAACAACAAGTCATCCATATCTCTAGTCTTACCTGTAATCTTGCAAACACTCCACACCTCTGATTGCCAAAGCCATATTTCTGCAGGGCTCCCAGCTCCTCCTCGGAGCTCTCCTTGTACACCTCCTGCTCAACCTGCCAGTCAAAGTCCTCCTCATCATCTTCTTCTTCGTCGTCACCGCCCATCGCGCCTTCACCGCTTCCTTTGAAGTGCGAAGAAGCCGCGGTTGGTTCTCGAAGACTTCAGTTATGAAATCGAATTTTTTTTTAAAAACAAGCCGTGTATATTTGACTCACCCGTGCTCAAGTCCTCAATCAGTGGTCTCGCTGAACGGGAGCCTTTTGGGGCGAGGAGACTCGTGAGCATCTGGAGACCCTCAAAGTGCTCTCCAGCTGTTTCCTTCGGGACCCGAAGAGTGACGAGACCTGCGGCGAGACGGGGGGGGTGATTATCAACCTTTACAGAGCTCCTTCTGTACAAAGTCGTTTGGCAATAAGCACCTCAAATACATTGGACATATATATATATATATATACTGTATATTTCAACTGCAAAATAACAAATTAAATGACTGACAGTTAATCAACCACAGTTATGATTACAGTGTCTCAAATAAGACCATTCGCTTGTTTATTTATTTTCATATTGGGACTCAAAACTATTTCTGGGACTAGTGACTGGACAGAACAAGTCACTTACTTCCTTTTCCAATAATTTCAGTTTGGATATTTTGTACAAGCCCATTCATAAAAAAAAAACATCAGATGACAAATCATTATGAAAATAGGCATTACTTTCTCCCGAACAACACATTTATGATTTATTTTTTCTTCCCATTCCCAATATTAACAACACATCAATTAAAGTAGAGAAAGTAATTACCAAATGTTTGTAAACTGACGAGACATATATATATATATATATATATATATATATATATATATATATATATATATCTCAAAGAGAGGCCTCTGTCATAAAAATGATCTCCTGAACACAAACGAAAGCCACCTGTGCACGCAATGCTTAAAAATTATTAAAACTAAAACAGGCCACACATCATTGATAAATTAGACCGGATTGGCCAGCTCACAGAGAAAAACTGATGCTCTCCTGAAGACTTCATGAAATCCAACCCCCAAGCATGAAATCTTAGATGTGCATAACGATGGGAGCTGACTAATTGCTTGAGTTGCAGGCCTCGCAGAAGTCTGAAAGAGGGATCCTAATGATCTCTGCTCGTTAGAAGTCTAAACAAGGGCACTCATTAGTGCAGCTTTATTAGCAGATGTTACAGGCTTATTTAGTCAACCGGGGCCACGCTGACAGACGGACGAGGTGTCAGAGTCCATAAGGCAGATGCCCCCCATAAAGACAACTTTGTTAGAGCAAACCGCAGAGCGTCAGAAAGCGAGGTAACAGAGACGCCGGTGCTTGCTCGTCAGCTCGTTGTATATATGTTTTAAAAAAAAAATTTTAAATAAAATCTGACGTTGTGACAAGAGACGCTGCAGGCGAGTTGTAATAGTGGTGATGTTAAAGATGGCGCCGCTGGCCCTTTAAATGTTTTTATGTTTCTCTCTCTCTCTCTCTCTCTCTGCAGAATGAATCATTTTACTTGTTTCCTGAGTCAACAAAACCACAAGAGAAATTAAAACGAATGGAGGACCATCCTAGTCCTCCGGTTGTGTCCATGCAAAAAAAAAAAAAGAGAAAAAAAAGTTATGCAACAGCTGTCTGTGCATTTACTGAAATACCTCAGCAGGCATTGTTTTTCATTTTTTGTAAAGCCACCATGAAACTGATATGCGTCGTCATCGTTTAATAATGTGACCTACCTTCATCAATGTCAAACTTGGCCGTTTCTCTCCCATCCTCCACTATTCTTCCAGGAAGAGACAATCTGAAGAAAAAAATTAATTAAAAAAAACACAGATCCAGACTGTTACTGTCGAAAAGACCGCATTTGTTTTGAGCCTGTCAATCTATTGCTGTCTAGACGGGTAACAGACGACTGCAAATTAAAACTCCAAGTTCGAGAGAGAGACTTCGGCAGCCTCCCTTTCATCCAAGCGTGAACCGTTCTGCTCACCTGAGAAAGTAGGGCTTGGCAAAGAACTTGAAATCGGCTCCATCGACGTGAAGGTCGAACTCAGAGGTTCTGGTGTAGGGCACGCGGATGCTGAGGATCAGGAACTCTGGATCTTGGCTCAGGTCAAACGCCGGAGTTATCATCCTGAACACCGACTGCGACACGGGATCCTGCAGCATCAACGACAAGGGGGAAGAAGGGGGAGAACCTCAAGCTCCGGTTACAGCGTAGGAAAAGGGGACCGCATTCCACAGCGGTCTGCCCCGGCGGGGCCCGGCCGACTCCAGCGCGCCCCCTTACGGTCGTCTCTAGCAAGCGTCGCTTAATTTCTCCTCGAGCCGCAGCCCACGTGCGCCAACAATGGTGACGCGCTAACTGTAAACAGAGCTCGCGCGACACGACTCGTTTCTGGCGGTGGCAAGTCACAAACAGGCGTCTTTACGCGAGCGCGTAACCATTTATTTCCCCCTCCGTTCACTCTTGCTCAGAAACGTCTCGTTACCAAACTGCATTAGGAAATACAAACATGTAACACTTGTTCACAGACGTGTGCGTCGCTTTATCCATTCAAACAAAAATGTAATGGCTTGTAAGTACGTTCGGCGTGTTCCTCTTCTGACTACACGCGTGTTTTAAATGTGTGTGTGTGTGTGTGTGTGAACGTTGAATGTCATTTGCTTAAACTCCCATGGAGCCAGCGTTACTTTAAGCGAGGGGGAAGTTGACAGTCTAAATAAGAGTTGCATTGGAGTCGTCATTGGCCTCAATGCATTCCGAATTCAACATTAAACTCAATCAAAAGAATATGAAGCGACCACGTGTGCCGACTTTACGGCGTGTTTATTAAATGAAGTGTCGCTTCAGGTTAGCTCGCTACTAGCCTGTAAGCTAACACGCATTGGCGTCCTCGTGTTTCGGCTAACGGTAGCACAGTTGCGGCGCCCGGCGGAGCGGACACCCGCTACCGGACACTTGGTTTGTCTCAACGCGGGCTGTTTGAATCCCTTCGGTCACTAAAACACAGCACACATCATGGACACCGTTAAAAAGGGACACTCACCGGCAAACCACTGAGTTATCCAAACAGGCTTCACTGGCAGCTCGTGCATGCAGCGCCCATCTTTTACCGTAGTGCAAAGTGTAAACGGGCAGCAAGAATGTTCTGACAAAATTCACCTTTTTTTTTTCCTCTTTCTCTCACAAGACAAACCTTGATGGACAATACATATATTAGGATATGTCACTCTGGCAATAAGAGTGGTTAATTACTATAAGTGGCACACACTTGTCCCCGAGTTGAGTTTGAAGGCTAAAAGATCCTTGAAGAGGTGACTGGGGGCAAGCTAAAATGACAAAATAGTTTAGTTTTCTTACTTTCACAATTGAATGCATGATTTTAAATATACAAGAAAAAAACATCTTAAACCTTCATCGCTGAAAGTCCATTATCAGGAGTGCTTTGGATAAAAGCGTCAGATAAATTACATGTAATGTATTGTATTGAGTGCAGTGATGGTGGAATGTAACTTTACATTTACTCAATTATTGTTGTCACTTGAATACAAGTTAGAAGTACTTGACTATTTCCATTTGATGCTTCTTTATATGTCGACTTTACGGCATTCTAGAGGCAAACATTGTTTGTTACTAGTTACTCTGTGCTTATACTGTACTTACGCACATTTTGCTATTGCAGTAGGATTTTTAATGCCTTCATTTCCCACACTTTGGCATAGAATCATGGAACAGGCCTCCAGGATGGCTTGGGAGCCAAAGTGGGCCCGGGTCCCCAAATCACATTCATAATTGCAAACCACGAGGACAAAAGTTTCTTTTGAAAACGAGAGGATAAAGCTTAAACATCCCCTTTGAAAAGACAAGAAAAGGGAGGTAACAATGACACCTTCAAAGCGAGTGTTTATCCCTTCACATTATATTATATATCTGCAGAAAGAAGTCGCACAACACGACAACTTTGTGGTCGCGTGACCAACAGATATTGCTTTACAAATACAAACCGTTGTAACTTTTATTTATTTATTAACGTCTCTTGTGAAACTTGCTGTGCCAACAGTTCAATCTTTCTTTTACGGAGACACATTTCAACCACCTTACATAGCGATTGCAACATGACGGTGCGGTAGTACGACCGTGATTACGGTAAGGCGGAGAGGAGCCACGCCTCCGCTGTGTAATCCTCCGTGGACACGCAGAGGCTCCTCTCCGCTCTCCATCATCATCATCATCTGCAGAAGAATGCGAGCGGGGAGCGGTAACACAATGTCAACTCGGGCCGCGCTCCCTCGCCCGCAGACATGAGCGGGGTCCCGTCTGCCTCTTCCAGCCGCAACAAGTCGCCCTCGCCATGCGGATCCACTGCAAAGTAGTTGTGATCGCCGTGTGTTTCGGAGTTTTCCTACTTTTGTACTTTTTGGGAGGCAACGCCGCGGACGATCCGCTGCGGAAAGAAGTTGCCCGGGAGGAGGAGGGGGAAGAGGCGGCTGCGGCGGAGGAGGACGGGGTCTCTTCCCGGTCGCCGCCGGAGCCCGGGCGCGATGTTGCGGCGAAGTTTAAGAAGAAGAAACGGCCCGCCGGAGGATACGGCGCGCGTGCGAAGGAACCTCCCGGGGGACGAAAAGAGGGCAGGGCGATCAACACGGGGGCCGGCGTGAATGTGAATGTGAACGCCAAGAGGTGAGGGGTAGTTTAGGGTGTCTTTGCTTACGCAGCCCCGGGACGAGCCCGTTTCCGTTCGTGCACTCGCCAACTACTTTTTGGTGTCTCTCTTTTAATCTCGTCTTTCCTTTCCGTGGGGGGGGGGGGGGAGTCACGCGTTTATTCGGGGCTGTGGATCAGACGGGCTCCCTGCATCAGAACGGCCCACATTGTGCTCAAGGACGCCGGCTCCACAATAGCCTGATCTGTCAAGGGACACATGCATACGGCCATATCTGCTGCCAGGCTGCATTTTTTACTGGCAGTATGTTTTAAACATTACTTAAAAAAAATATTGTTATTGCACTGTGAATCAGGCTGTTGCAATCCGGGGGTGCTCACATGTCTGGGCTGAAAATGTGAGTATAGAGACCATGACTAATGTGGTTGGCAGAGAGGACCACTGCACACAACAGAGAGTAATAGTGAGCTGACCTCTAAATCTTGATAATTTGACTCGTTGTTGTTTTTAGGCCTTTTTAATTCTGTCATCTGCTGTGCTGAAGGGGGTAAAGGTCACCTTGAAAGAACCCAATTGCAATTAATAAGTAATACAAATGAGCACAGACTGGTTTTAGGTGGCCTGCTAACATAGTCGCACTGGTGAGATATTGACTGGAAATGACTGTTTATCTCTTCAAAGTCTGCCAAAAACAACGTGGGAGTGGAAAAGCATGTCAGGTGGGATTTTCTTTTCCTCTCTGGACGCCAAAATAAAAACCGCAAGATGCCAGACGATCTGATTTTTAGTTCTATCCTTTTTAAATTTAGACAAAAAGCAGAGTTTGTCCGTTGCTATTTCTGTTCAAGAATGGGAGCATTTTTTTTTTTTTTTACTATGTCTTCCAGCTTTCTAATTCCAGCCTCTCACATCCCTTACAGTTCCTCCCCCAACTCCCACCTGGGCTGAACGCCAGCAATGCCACAACGTGGTCGTGGAGATACCAGCCAGTACTATGTATTCTACTCCAGAAGCCTGGCGGGAGGTTTCGGGACGCTGTTCGCTAGATAAAAGCCATCAAGGCGTTACGTTTTGAGAAAAGGACCTTTTGCGTCCTCCCAGAAACCACGCTCCTCCATGTGTGCTCGGCACTGATAAGGGAGATGGGGTGGAAGGGGTCACCGGTGTCCTCCAAAAAGGAAAAAATAGAAAACGCCACCAGGTTTGGAAAGCGCTCAAGACTGACGTCTGAGATTAGGGAGAAAACTGGCCAGAGCAGCTGGCCAAAGCCTCCAAAAAGACCCCCAAAACGTTCCCCCATTTAATTGCGTGTGCTAATCAGATATTTGGCAGTAGAAAAGCCAGAGGAATCCGAACAATAGGGTGTAGCTTTCTAGCAACGCGCACACAAGCCTCGGCAGAAAATGAATGCAGAAGTGAATGTTAAAGCTCTGTTAAAGTGTATCATAGAGATAATAAGTCCAACACGTAGAGCTGAATGATCGATTTTTAAGGTGGTCCACTGTGGCCTCTGAATCAAACGGATCGTATCGGTGTGGATCTTTGCCTCCAACGCTCCATTCATCTGCGGATCTGAGCAGCAGGCAGATTTCCTGTGCGGCGTGCTTTGTAGACAAACATCCCGAGTGTTTTTTTTTTCTTCTTCCAATCGTATTATTTCCTCTTGACGCATCACACTACTTCCTGTGGCCTAAAATAGGAGATCTGCCCCACCAGAGAGACACCTTACATAAACCGCATGCTTCCCGTAGGGGAGGAATGGGGGGGTTCGCAGATCATACTGATTTTGAGCCAAACATCTTTAGCTGATTAATTTAATAGTGTAATGACAGAGTTAGCAAAACACTTGCAGGTTGCAGATTCCCAAATATGTGATTTTGCTGCTTAAAAAACAGGTTTAAATTGGCAATCTTTGGTTTTTTGGATTGTTTGTCGGACTAAAACAAGCAATTTGACGGCTCTGGGAAATTCCCATTACTTTCAAGTATTTTATACTCCGAACAGTTGATTGATTGGCGGAAAAACACATACAAAATTGCTCATGAAAACGTGTCGGTTGCAGCCCTAATAGACATCCACACCTGTGACGTGTAATACAACAGGGGGGGACGGGGGCTTTACCTTCCAAGATGCACATCCCTTCACTCTGACCTGTCGATCACCTTCAGTGTTGTGTTTCACATGCATAATAATACAGATGTGTGCTGCCCCCCCTCCTCCATCTGCTTCGTTACATTGAATTAAGGACCCTGCATCTGCAGGACTAGATGGGCGCAGATACTTTGTGTGGAAACAAATCCCCTGGTCTTGTCACTTCAAATAGAGTTCAGCGGTGCCCCTCGCAGTAAAGAAGTCGCTCTCTCGCCGCGGCATTATGCATAGCTATAAAAATGTCATCTCGCATGACTGAACGCTCTCTCTGCCGGGAGTGTTTTGAAATCTCCACGCTTGCCTGTGCAGCCCGACATGGCGGTTGGAGGGGAGTGACTGTCGGGGGGAATTGAGGGGTGGGGGTGCTGTGTGAGCCTCATCAGGGGCAGTTAGATCGGCCTGTTAGACTGGCTAACTCACTTTTAATCTACTAAGTGAATGAGTCATAGCGGGTGTGTGGAGGGAGGAAATAGAATGGTAGGAGGACGTGCCTCGGGTAGATCTGTTTCTGAGGAGCAGGATTTAAGACCGTAGAAGGCCGTTACGGGTCCAGCAAGTGTTGAAACTGATCATTGATTGGTCGACTAGTTGACAAAGCACGGTGTCACTACCCGCGCTTTCCCCGGTGTAACTCGCCTCTTGGTACACATGCCATGGTTGTGCTTCGATGCAGATATAATTCTAGTGTATTCGTATTCAGTACAGGCGCCAATTTAGTTAGAAAAAGGGAAGCCAGTGTCTTAAACTTGCATTCTCTCTAATGGCCATCAGGGGGCGACTCCTCCGGTTGCAAAAAGAAGTCTGGTTGTATACAAGTCTATGAGAAAGTTACAACAGGCTTTGTACAGTACATTGATTCAGTGCCTGATGGTCAACACCATCAGGTTGCATATTTCAATGATCCTTATTTTTTAAAGCGTGTATACAATGTCATCAAGTTTAATGAGCACTTCTTGGCTGAGTAAAGAGTTGGAGGGATTTGTGGTTTCACGGCGTTCAGCTGGACCCCCTGAAGGGCCACGGGAATGAAAACTGCGTCACCTGAAGGTTTTAGCTTTGAGTCCAAGTCGCGAATCGGCCTGAAGAAGCACCCATGGCTTTCACTGACATGTGGCATTGCATTTACAGAAAGCGGAATACCCCTATAGAGGAAGGGAATAATGGGGGACATGTTCAGATTCTTCAGTCTTCAAACTGGCTCAAACCAAAGTGAACATGCTGAATACAAGTCCACCAAATGACCCAGTAATATGCTGACTAATTAAATGCCTTCAATGTGTTCTTTGGTGTATTCTGTACTCTTTACTCCAATTCTTCAACTTTATCTTCAAAGATGCTGCTCCCGCCCTCCCCTGACATAATTTCAAAGGGTTGGCTGTGGTGCTTTGTAGTCAGGCAGAGGGTTCCTCATGTTCTCACTCTGCAGCCAGTAATGAATTCAATCTGTTTGTACCTCCTCTGTTCTTTTTTTCTTCTTCTCAATTTGTTGTTGACTGCTCCCAGATGTGGGGATCGGTGCCATGACACAAAACATCATCTGTGCCCAATGCAAAAAAGGAATTTGTGTTTTTTTTCTTTTTTTTGGTCTGTCCAATTTTCCTGCAGAAATCCGTTTTCAAGGGCATTTTATTTTTGCATGACTAAGTGCGACGTAATCACACCCCGCTGTGTCGGTAGATATGGATTGCTTTTTTCCTGCGGGAGAATTTGGAATGTGTGTTCGACAACCTTGCCAGAGCAACGGCCTTTGAAGCGCAGCGGACAAGATTTCTCAGCACCTTTTCTCGTTTCACCCTAATCTGCGGTTCATCATTGTCCCTCAACCATGCAGAAAACGAAGTGTCACGCTCGGAGGCCGCCCTGCAAAACACCCACCTGTCAAATTTCACCCTTCACTCTTCCCATCCAGTTTTATGGCTGCTTCCCTCCAGGCTCCAAGGAGATGCACGCTGTTCGGAACGCACAGTCTTTGATGGAAAAACGATTTAACAGCCACTGTTTTCCCAAAATAACGCTTCATGCTCCCTTTTTTTTCCCCATGTGCCAGTCTCCTGGCTATGACAACACTTATGTTGAACATGCTGTTATCACAGCCAGCCCCATGGAGTGTGTGTACGTGGAGGACAAGTAGACGATGTCGGCCCCCCGCTTCAGGCTCCCCCATTGTACACATGTTTCCGTATCATAGAGGGAGACACTCTGCACTGCTGGGTGTATTTTAACACAACAACACTACTAGCTCTGCAGAAAGAGCACATCTTTTACATCAGATAAAGGACCTCCTTGCCTTTGAGCACAGAAGAACAAAGTCCGGTGGGAACTCAACAGAGCTACAAAAGTGTGTGTGTGTGTGTGTGTGTGTGTGTGTGTGTGTGTGTGTGTGTGTGTGTGTGTGTGTGTGTGTGTGTGTGTGTGTGTGTGTGTGTGTGTGTGTGTGTGTGTGTGTGTGTGTGTGTGTGTGTGTGTGTGTGTGTGTGTGTGTGACAATATATGAAGATGTCTTTGAGAAGAAAAAATCCCAGATTTCTCACCTCGTCTCTCTGACAAGGAGGACGAAAGTGATGATCTGCTATTTCCTGGAACGCTTCGCTTTGTTTCTCCTGTCTTGATTCTCAGAGTGCAAAATAAATGTCTGTGCTTCCGGCGTGTCCATGCCATTACTGTCCGACAGTGGACATGTTGACGAGTGAGGAGAGCCGGGATGGATTTGGTCACAAGCGGAAGTGTTTTTAACAGATGTATTTGCTGGGTGTCCATGGACAGATTTGTTTATGCTGCTCTTTAACCTGGTGTGACCAGTGGCTTATGGTGGCTAGCCTTAGCAAACCTAATTCAACCGTTTTGCTGAATAACTCTTTTTTATCCTTATGCTACTGTAACATTATGTTTCAGCATTTATCGTTATCCTCTGAACTATTGTGCAGAATTTCCAGTGTCTCATTTTACGTTGAGGCTAAACCGTGTAACTAGCATCATTAGCAATGTTCTAACAAGCCTAGAGAAAGATTTATTTTTGCCTGCTAAGTTGACTAGCAACCGGCTAGTTAGCCGTAGCTAACATAAATTGTAGTATTTCTTTCCGCATGCTACTTTCTTTCCACCATTGGATAAAGGGGCTGCGTTGTTATTTTCTTGTTTGCTAGCAAGAACGGTAGCTGTTGACCAGCAGCAGCAGATAGTTGAGAGTAGTTATTACTTCCAGTCAAACTTAGAAGCTCAAAATGTCATTGTTTTAAACCTTTTTAACTGTAACACCTCTGCTCTCTGTGAAGCAGCTGGTTTTGTCCGTTTGTTAACTCAAGCTAACATTAGCTCAAGCCGGTATAGAAATGTCTTTTTGTTCATAAAATCATTGCTTTTTAAATTGCAATCACAATATAGTTTATAGTTATAAAACTCAAGTAGGTCAGCCCTACTTCTATCCTTTTATTCTATCACTGAGTCTAGAGTTCCACGACGAGCAGCTGAGATTTGTTCAAATACCATAAACAAAAATTGTCAGTTATTATGATGTCATTGAAAAATGTCAGGCTGAGTTACAAAGACTAGTGTGTAAGCGTTGCGCAACGCATCATTTTCTATTTGATGGATTTATGCAACCAGAAAAAAAACTGTGAGTATTATCTTTATTACAAGCATGATAGCGCTGCAGTGAAGCAGATAAAGACTATGTTTTGGTAGAGTGGAAAGGGAACTGTAAGTCGCAAGAGGTTAATAACTGCTGAATTGATATATAGTTTTGTGGATTTTCATGTAAAAATGTTCATGGGCCTGTTGGTGTGAGTATTGCTTCCAACTCTCATTGTTCGGTGGCTTAAACCAATCAGAGTTTTCCAAAATTCCATGTTGGTCAACTCTACTTAGTAGTAGTACTATAGTAGAGTTTACAGGTGTTGAATTACAGTTTCTCTTTCGGTTATTTGACTTTGAACGTTTCCTTTTGCTCTTCACATGCACTGCTGTGCCGCAGGCCAATATATACAGTGCAAGTGACGAGTGAAGGAAACAAGGTTTGTGTAATCGGTGATCCAAACCTCCTCCACTTTCCCCTTGGCCCCATTTACATCTGCAAACATTGTTGTAGGCTGCATCATTTGTTCACTGAATGGGGTCCATTTGTATCTCTCTATCCTTATTGTTGCTTTGAAAACATACTCTCATGGAACTGTGTTCAGTTTAAATAATCGATTGTGCATTTGCGTTTCCGTTTTCCTTGTAATAGTCTTTTTCATCCCTGTCTTTTTGCATGTGTTTACCAGTAAACGGCGGAATAACGCGGCCCGACCTGTGACCAAGCGCAAGCGGGTGGAGGAGGTCATGCACCTGGCCGTGGTGGCCTGTGGGAATCGTCTGGATGAGACCCTCGCCATGGTCAAATCGGCCCTCTTGTTCAGCCTCAAGAGGATCACGTTTCACATTTTTGCAGAGGACACGTTGGCCCCGCAGTTCGAAGAGAGGGTGAGAATATCTACAGTGTCGGGTTTTTTACAAAATAGATTGAATGTGGCACCGCGGAGACTTTTTTTGCTATAAGCGCCACTCTTTTTGGTTTGTTTTCTTTGTGCACTTCTTTAGTGAGACTTCTCATATAATCCAGCCCACTTTAACCCCCACAGCCCCTCTCTCTCTTTGTTATATATGATATCAAGATCAGAGCAGTTTTAACTCTGACTCCCTCTAGTACAGACATATAACCCTTTTATCTCAAGGCCAGGGAGTCGTATATCACCAAGACACCCTGCGCCTTTTCTTTTTTCTCCAGCACCATGCATCACTTCAAAGTCACCTTTACAGAAGTGCCTGGCGGGATTTCGATTAGCTCCACTGATATGGTAACTCGCAGTCTATTAACATCGCGACTAGAAATGGAACAGAAACAGCTTTTGAATCCGAACCCTAAACCTGTGTGCTCGCCGTCGTGTGCAGCGGGGAATCATTGCCATGTGTTTTAATAAAAGAAGAAAAGAAATCTCCTCGTGGGCAACAGGGAGTTGTGCTAAATAATAGGGCACATATGCTGGGTATGCACAGCAACGAGCGTACGTCTGGCCGCAGTGTAAAAAGACATGGTGAACATGTGTCGGGGGAGATGTGTTTGTCCATAATCTCGGCACAACCGCTGCCAAAGGGTGCCGTCACTTGTTTAGGCTGGAGCGTTTTAATCAAACAAACAGCTGGCGGCTGCGTGCGCTCGTTGCCGAATCCGCACGGCGACACGTGGCGTTTTTTTTAAAGCGAGAGAGATTGGCTTTCGGAATAGTCTGTTAACAGTGGCTGTTTCTCCCAACGCACCTTTTTTCCCTTACGCCACCTTTTCGCAGACAGTTCCTCCTGTCTAAAATGTGCCGCCTTACTTACAGCTGAAACGGTGGCCCCGCTCCATCTCCACCAAGTTCCAGCACCGGATCTACCCCATCACCTTCTCTGTGGGGAACGCCGACGAGTGGAAGAAGCTCTTCAAGCCCTGTGCTGCACAGAGACTCTTCCTCCCCGTAAGCCTGCATCACTTAATATATTATGAATCCATACTTAAACAGCCCCCCCCTCCCCTTTTTGGTTTTAGCACAGCGCATGGTTATAGTTCATTCATTACTGTGATTATTGACAACTTCACACTTTTTTTTTTTCCTGCAGCATTTACTTAACAAGCAGTCTCCAGATACTTTCATCGAGTGACGGCCATTGATTTTTCTTTTTCTGCCGGTGTCCATTGAAATAACTTAATAAGCTTACTTGCCGTGTAATGAAGATGCTGCAGGTCAGACGGATCCATTAGTAAATACTCTGGCTCCGAGGCAATCAATGAACATTCACTCTTCGCTTTATTGGGAATACCATTTCAAAACCGCGTAGCCTCTATGGATAGTCTGAAATATGGAACGGCTGGATCGGTCCATCCTGAGTTTGTACCGTCCCGTCCTTCCACTGATGTTTTGGCAGTTAACGCTGAAAAATTAAAATCCAATTCCATCTGCTCTTGAGGTAGGTCTGTTACCCTCCTTTTGCACCATGCTCTCCGGTGGGTTACATCGGAGTGGGTTACACTCGGGGATCCACAACCTGTGTAGTGGATCCCCGAGTGTAACCCACCGTAACTTCAGGTGTTCTAGCCAATGCCACGGGTTCTGCTTTTGAGTCCACGGTTCTCCCCCGGCTGCCAGTGAATTAACTATAGCTACAATATGTCTGAGAAGTCACTTCGGCTGTATGAATATAGTTTAAACTCTCAAAAGTTTCTCCGATCTGAAGGGGGAAATCTTCTGTCAGCCGAACTGGCGGAGGCGGGGGTTTGTCTGCCGCACATAGACGGCAGAGTTCATCAGTGGAGACGGGAACTCAGTCTCATCTTGAATTCATCTTATTGTTAGCAGACTGTGGATTATTTTTCTTATTTTTCTTCTTCTTCTTCTTCTTCTTCTTCTTCTTCTTCTTCTTCTCCTCTTCCTCTTCTTCCTCCTCCCACTGCAACCCACAACTTTGATATGTGAATTTTTCCACAGATCCTATCACACCATTATTATTAATACTCTGAAACCTATAATCTGAACTAGGTGGAATTATTAAAAGTTGAACTATAGTTCAATAGTAAGTTGGGAGTTTTATTAAATTATTGAATCTTCAGGGTTTAGTTTGCTGTTGAATTCCACTCCCCAGACATCACGTTGATCTGATCCGAACCTCTTGATGCTTAATGCATAATTTATAGTTTTATGTTTTATTAATATGCGAGTTGCGGTCTGGAAGAGGGAGCTGTATATGCCAAAGAGCAGGTGCACCTAACGGTGTCAACGTGGTAAGAACCACCATCACGGACGTAGTAACGTCTAAACTCGTGAATATTCCAACAATGAACGCAACCGTGTCCTCCCAGGTCATCCTGAAGGACGTGGACTCGCTACTCTACGTGGACACTGACGTGCTGTTCCTGCGACCCATGGACGACATCTGGGACCTCCTGAAGTCCTTCAACGCCACCCAGCTGGCCGCGATGGCCCCGGAGCACGAGGTCCCAAAGATTGGTTGGTACAGCCGCTTTGCGCGCCACCCTTTCTACGGAGTCACGGGGGTCAACTCCGGCGTAATGCTGATGAACCTCACAAGGATCCGCAGCACGATGTTCAAAGTAAGCATAGCCCTATTTCCTCGCACTCTGATCAGTGTAAAAAAAAAAAACTATAATAATACTTCTTAATGAAAAAGAAACGCCAACGTGATCTGTGATTTTCACTTTTTTGCATTCTTACGGGTTATTTTCTTTGAGGCACAAGTCACAGTGCTGCGAGTGGGCCGCTATTGAAGCAGACTGCTGCCCTCAGATCTCAATTTAGCAGCTCTTTGGCTCTTTCTGCTGCCAGCAGATTGCAAATGGAAGCGGGAATGTAAATGTGCTTCTCCTTTGATGATGTTTTTTTGGAAAGAGAAAGAAAAAAAAAGAAAAGATTTCTCTGAAGCTGTTTGCGAGTGAAAGTTGCTGTTGGTATTTCAGAACAGCATGATCCCCAGTGGCCTCTCATGGGAGGATATTCTACATCCACTCTACCAGAAGTACAAGAACCACATCACCTGGGGAGACCAGGACCTCCTCAACATTATCTTCCACTACAACCCAGGTATATATATTTTTTTTGCCGTATTCATGTCTTCTACAGTGATCACAGAACACATCATGTACCCATCTAAAGAGGCGTCAAGATGCTCCATTGAAGGCTCCACCACAACATCCAACTACACATCTTGAATTCAACATGTTCAACATCAATGGCATCTTATTTCGCTGTTGATGAACCGGTCTACGTCATGAATCTGGGTTGGCAAGCAACGTAGGCGGCCGCGTGGCTGCAGGCAACGTCCGACCTCGGCAGCAGACTGAGCTCCAGCTGTTGGGCCAGATGCCGGCGTAAAGCGCTCGGAGAGGCGGTTGAGCTGGCACAGCCGATGAAGTGTTTGTCTTACACGGTGCAGCTTTGAGCTCTCCGCGATCTCCGGGGGAGTTTTCGATTTCAAGTTGGTCCATAAGCATAGTTTTGATTCCTTTTAATTTTTCCTGCTTGTTGTGCAACCAGGAAAAGCTTCTAAAGAGTTGGTTTTTTTTCAAATGTACATAATTCCCATGTAAATTTGAGGATCTATACCGTAGTTCCGGACTAGCTATCTATATAAAGTTACTGTCCTCACTGTGTCCTAGTGTCGTATTTACATGAGATACAGTGTTTGGTGTACTACATGGCAATGATGTGTTGTCGTGGTTGTTTGTTTTGTTCTTTCCCCCCCCCCAGAGTGTCTCTTCATATTTCCGTGCCAGTGGAACTACAGGCCAGATCACTGTATGTACGGGAGTAACTGTAAAGGGGCGGAAGAGGAGGGCGTGTCCATCCTCCACGGCAACCGTGGAGTGTATCACGACGACAAGCAGCCGGCGTTCAAAGTGGTCTACGACGCAATACGGGAAGTGAGTATTCCCGTTGTACTGAGACAATGTGGGGTTGATTCACAGTTCTGTGGTCAAACCGGATCTGGTCACTCAAACTATTCTAATCAGTTGTAGGAGAAATAAAACAAATGTATAAAAGTTCATTTGGTCCTCAAAACCAAATATGAACTTGGATAGAAAACATCTACGTGCATTTATGACATGAATGTATTTTTTATATGCACGAGCAAAAACGTGTAAGTGAGATAATGGAGCGTTTCACACCGCGTTACAGCTGAAAAACACAGGTGTACCTAATCATGCTAACGATGGCTGCCCTTCCTTCAGGTGCGTCTGTCCCAGGGTCCTGGTGTTCGCCATCGTTAACGCCGACAGTTATGTTCAAGTAATAAGCCCTACTTAGCTTATAACATGCTTTGATTTGTTAATGGTTTATTAGGGAAAGGTCAAGTTATTATGTGGCTGCAGCGGTAGGACCTAGACAACGGTTTTCCTACCTAGCCTCTTTAACTCGTTATTGTGAATATAGCTAGCTTGTAGAGGAGCGAATACACTCCGCATCAGAGAAGGATTTTGATAAATACTCCCTTTTTACTGTGTAAATAAAGGCATGTAAAAGCTCAATACAAATGTTAACTCCGTGATTACAGTCCTAGCCTAGCATAGCGCAAAGACTGGAAAGGGGGGGGGAGAGAGAGGGTGTTAGAGAGAACAATCCACCTCCCATAAACTGATATTGATCTTTTCACCTGACTCTTAAGGTTATTAAAGAAGCATATTTCCCAAAATGCTGCACTGTTCCTTTTAAGGCCTTCAGCTTAAAAAAGAAAAGAGCAGCTTTGAACATTTTTCTCTGTGGTACAAATTCTCTATTGCTTGTATTAAACAATCTGGGTCATTTTTTTCTGCATTTTTTTTTATTATTTAGAATTTGTTTTCTCCGGCTGCAGAGTCAGTTCCCCTCCCTGCTCCGCGGAGATAAGCCTCTTAAAGACGAGCCGGGTCATAATTTATGATTAATACAGAACCCCACCCCCACCCCCCCCCACCCACCCACACACACACCCCACCCCAGCCCTGCTGATGGAATTTGTAAACACCATTTAGCCCGTGATATGTCCCATTTAAAAACCCATCAAACTGAAATAGCATTTGGATCAGAACTGACACAGGACATTGACTCTTTTCCTGCAGTATCCCTTCGAGGACAACATGTTCCAGTCGCTGTTCTACCCCATCCAGACCAAGTTCCTGGACACGGTCAACACCCTGTGCGGTCGGATTCCCCAGGTCTTCCTCAAGCAGATCGAGAAGACCATGCGGAAGGTGTTCGAGGAGAAAGTGGTCCGACGCGTCAAGCCGCACAAATAAGCTGAGAGACACGGACGTGGACTCTCTGTTTTTAATCGGCCGGTCCTGGCCGTGGATCGTGTGTCACGCCGCCGTCTCACCAGACCGAACTGTGGGTGCTCTGTGTGGGTGTTTGCTGTGTATATTCGACACATGCCACGTCCTGGATTTGGTCTTGTGAAACATTGGTGTGGGGTAATAAGCCAATGTACACAGAGAAGCATACAGTGCTGGTCAGTGATGCCGTAGAATAGGTGTTGCCTTATTGCCGTCTCAAAATGTTCATGTCCCAGTTTTGAAATGTATGAGACTATTGGAAGAATGTTGTTATTATTATTTTTTATTAAGACATCTCAAGTGTGGGCTAAAAGCTAAAATAATTATTTACGTCCACCGAGGTTTACACATTAATAAATCCCCCGCGCCTCTACAATCATGTGAACGTTTTACCGGCAAATAACTTGAACCGCGAGCTCGGCGTGAGTTGCCAAATGCCACCGTCAGTATTCAACATTACAGCACAAAACGAGGAAAATGTGGAATTTCATGTTCAAGAGCCGAATGTTAAAATGCACTTTCAGAATGACATTGAGACTGGAACCAAAAGTGCGTGTGTGTGAGAGAGTGTGTGTGTGAGAGAGAGAGATGTTTTTACCAGCATTACTTTCAATGTAGTGTAATGATCTAAATGTGTCATTTGACCCGGAAACTGGACTTGGCTGCGCAGCCACCACGTCTTTTCTAAATAAATCGATGCAATGTGCCGAGTCTCGTTTTATGTGTATGCAGGAGAATTCATGGCAATGTAAATGTTCCAACGGTATGCAGAACGGGTGAAAGGCATTCTTCTCACGGGTGCGTTATGCAGTAAGGTAAGGCCAACACAAACCATGACATGGTGTGATGTAGCAATATGATTATGTAGCAATAGGCTGTATTGGCTAGTTTCACACACAATGTTGCTCAAAAGGGGGTCAGTTGCATGTCCTCGTGCACACACAGGAAGCAGCAGAAGGGCGCATGTGAAACCACTGACAAAAAGAGCATTTGGTAATCCACAAGAGAGCTCAAAATGAACATATTGTTGAGCAAAGTCTGGCATACATTGAGCTCTGATACTACCTACTGGACACGTATGCACACACTAATGTTTAGAATCAATCTTTTGATCTCTCGGAAGCCCACTTTATATGCTTGTTTACA
This sequence comes from Cyclopterus lumpus, assembly GCF_009769545.1. Classification (NCBI taxonomy): domain Eukaryota; kingdom Metazoa; phylum Chordata; class Actinopteri; order Perciformes; family Cyclopteridae; genus Cyclopterus; species Cyclopterus lumpus. The sequence continues at coordinate 4,827,915 of NC_046970.1, read as the reverse complement.
TTATGAATACAAACTATTATTCTGAATATCAGTCCAGGTGTCATTTGACATTCTGTCAGAATTCTCCGAAATGTTACAGTATAAACTATTCTGTACAAACACAACTACATCAGGGCTCACTGTGTGGCGATGGGCTCGATGTGTCGAATGATAACGAGAGAATGTTTCTGCAATAGTAACACTGAAAGAAATGTTTGTTTTTTAACTGCAAACACTTTGTATTGCACTTGTATTATTTATTGCATGACATTGACTTTCATTGAAGTGCTACTGTATTGTGGTACTGTTAATTCACTTTGGGACGAGAGAAAGTCATTGAGGTGGAACAGTGGTCTGAGGGTTGTCTTTGTTTTTAAACCCTCAGATGGACCAGCCGAAGGTCAAGTGGACAAGTGTCCTCATCCCAGACCCCCAACTGGCCCAGCGGCCCGTCCTGAGTCCCGTACTAACTCCTCACCTGGCCGTGACCTTGGCTTGAAGGGTACGGTCTGCCCACTGAGATAACGCGTTGAGAAGGCCAAGGACTCCACAGAACTTGAACGTCACACATTTAGTTTAGTACTTTATTGCGATGTTTTGGTTCATAGTCTTCCAGACAAGAGAGTCCATGGCACATTTTTACACTTTTTATATGAGTAACATTTATAAATAACTCAACCAAACCACGAACAAAACAAAAAGGCTTGGGTTAAATTGGAGTAATATGTTATTTTAAGAAGTCTCTCTGGGGGTGACTCTTATTCCATTGTTTTAATGTGATCTCTGTTTGTAAAGCTTAACTTAATTTGCTTGATTTTATTTATGTGTTGTACCCTAAAGGGTATCTGAGTGTAGGTAAACTGTGATTAAACTGTGATTCCAAACTAATTTATAACTTACAAGGCTCCCCTTTAGCCCTTAAGCGAAGAGGGAAGATTCAAGGGATTCGCAAATCTTCAAGGAGCTGCGTGGAACTCTTTCGAACGTGCACGTCTTCAACCCGACTGTTGATATGCAGAAGAAACTGTGTTGAATAATTAATTGAAAAAGGACGCATTGGCCAGAGACACAGTTATTTAGTACAGTTGCATTCACAGATTTGCCATATAAATGGACCTGAATTCAGGGACAAAAAAACCCTGGCAGAGATATGTACTCCACCGAGTGCACATTTGTCCTTCTATTCTTTTATTTGATGTATTATTCATGGCATGACATTTACTTTAAATGAAGGGTTGTTGAATTATGGCTGTGATCCTTTCATTCAATATGCGATGCAAGAAAGTGCTCTGTAGAATCCCAGCACCAACCCCCCAGACTGGCCGGGACCCCTTGGTCTTCCTGTGCACCATCCCCTCTCTCCACTCACTCTTCTTGTAGCTCCTCTTGTCTTTCCAAATGTACCGTGTTACCGTGTGTCAGCCCGACGGCCAACTCGGCAGATCCAGCCAAAAGTTCACTAATGTGCATACAGTTGTCTTCTGTACGCACATTTTTTGTTAAGACCCTGAAACCATCTTTCAGTTCATACAGTGCTTCAGGGAAACATCTGGACCACTCCTGCCTGAAGAGCTTCTGAACCGTAACATAGAGTTGGTAGACTGTTTTTCTCTGCAGCCTGAAACGTGCATATTTCTTTCAACTGATGACATTTAATCTGTCAAAATCCTTATTGTTGGTTAGTAATTGACTATTGCCATACCGCTTGCATACTATGTGCTCCGTTTGTATCAGGAAAGCACAACGTTGAATGTTACAATATCTGCCACAGTATCATGTTGTATGTTTTAATTTGTTGCAATATACATATAGGTTATATCTTTTAGATGTTTATTTATTTTATATTTGTTTTTAGTCAGATATATATACCCCATAATGGATATATGAATCATACCTCATAATAAATATACATATATTGCTATATTGTTTCGTTTTTTTCGAATCGATTATGTTATCTTATTTTATTGTTCCATCATGATGTTGCTCTTGCCGTTGCGGTGCCTTATCTGTTGCTGAACAGGCAGTGACCTCACGGCGCCATATTAAAATGCTCCCTCCTCTTTGCCTGTGAGGTCTTAGCTTCGTTAGCAGCAGCTAAACGGCAGCCTGCTTCTTACATCCACTAGACGGACAGAGAGCGACGGCGTGATGGAAATTGACTCGCTTCAAGAGGCGCTCAGAGGTCACTTCTGCTCACTTCGATATATTCGGTGTTTCTCGAGACCGCGTGCGCGTGGCTCCCCGAAGGCGCTGTATTATGCGAAAGCAAACGGATTCTAGCTAACAAGCTAACGTCAGCTAGCTAGCGGCTACTCGCGAACAGCTAACGCTAACTGTACGAGCGGCTTTCACGGAAATGGGTCCGCTCGTTCCAATTCATGAGCCGGGGAGGAAAGCGCACTAAAACATGACGCTCCTCTTCCCCCGTGCTGGCGAACCTCTTTGTATTTGCCTCTCGATAATAATATTTGAATCTGCTGGCGGACGTTATTGGCCGGGGTGAAATAGCTGTCCGGTGTCACCGGCTAATCGGTAGACCGCTGGTTGTGCCGGCTAACTTCACATGCTAGCCAGTGCGCTACACTTGAGCTAGTTCCAGCTAGCTATTAACCGAGACAGGGAGCACCCGCTAGCCCGCTAACGTTACGTTGTGTAGATAGCTCGCGTTAAATGGACAATGTTGTCGCCACAAAAACCCGCTAACGAGCTTTTTTTAGTGCAGCTCGCCAGAATACTGACGCCTTATAACCGAGTTATCACAACTGGAGGTTAAATCAAAGCCTGTCCTCCTCTGAGCAGGCTCGTACACAACGTAATGTCGGTGTGTGTTTTTTGTTTTTCTCTCCTCAGATTTTGAGAAGAAAGCAAAGTCGGAGTCGTCTCCTCTTCTGGAGCAGTTTCTATGTCATATTGCCAAGACTGGAGAGACCATGTAAGTGAACACAGCTTTACTAACGTCACTGCAATACTACAAAACATAATACTGCTGTTATGATTCACGATATAACTGTTTTCATAACCTTTTCTAAATGTGCGTTCCAGCTGAAATGTTAATGCAGAATAAGCAGGATTTCATTTTTTCTGAAGTGTTGTTAATTTTGTAAGCCACTTCGTGATTAACACGTTTTTCATGGCCTATGTGAGATGCAATCATTGCATGCTTTTACCCGCCCCAAACAGTTTTTTTTGTACCTGTATGCTAATGGGGGTTCCATATTCTGCTTACCGTTTTCCTCCAGGGTTCAATGGTCTCAATTTAAGAACTACTTCCTGTTTAAATTGGAGATGGTGATGGATGACTTTAGCTCCTCGGCACCTGAGCAAAGAGGTCTCGCAAATCCCAACGTGGAATCAATTCCATTTGAAGATATGAAGGAGAGAATCCTGAAGATTGTGAAGGGTTACAATGGGTAGGTGAAATAGCACGTATCCGTTGGACTATAATAGTGGCCAGATAAAAAGTGTCTAGTTCCATGTGATTAATGCACGCCGTGGATAGGTGTCCTCTAGTCCCGCTCACCCAATTTGCAACACAGATATATCTATTCTACAACATGATTATTATTACATTCTTCCATCATGTGGGTCTACTGTAAAATTGCACAGTGTGGCTGCGTTTTTTTTGTTCTCGCAATGTGTTAGTGATAATGCAAACATAATGATTCACGTGTGACAAAAATCTATCCACTGACACATTTTGTCCCACTGCAATGATGGTGATGTAATACAAGAGAAAACCTCATTGTGAGGTTGCTCGGAACCATTTTGATAAATATGTTTTTGATATGCCGACCAAAGACGGTAAAAAAAAAAAAAAGTGTAAGAGGCTGTTCAAATCTTCCGTCTACAAACACGTGGAAAACACTAGCTGTGCATCCTTTTTATCCAAGGTGCTTGGGTGATTGCACTCCTGCTGTTACTAACCAACCAAAACCTGGGCGCTGCTATGATGACAACATGGTTTATTTCAGCAGTAAACCTCACTGACTAAATTTAAACAAAGTCTAAATGAAGAGAACATAGATTTTTCCAGCACAGTAAATCCCTCACAGTGGCTTTGCTGCTAGATTTGGTTGACCTTTCAACCAGATGTTGTGATGTCTTTGGATGGAAAGGGTGAAGCAAGAACAGATTCTACAGCTCACTAAAATGATTAACTTCTGCCATGGACTGATATTTACTGAAGAAAGAAAAGAGATCGGCTGGCTGTGATTGGTTGTTCCTGACACGTGGTGCGCCCTGAGGGCTTCCAAAAGTATGAGTTTTCTTTATGCAGATAATTTTGACCAAATACCTCTATTGACATTGGTGGTTTCATAACATATTTACTCAATGAGATTTTTGATAAATATTCAACGGCAATGCGGATGAATTAATTAATTTTTAAAAAATATCCTGCTTCCTACCTATTCAAAGTGAGGGTTTGCGTCTTTTCTTTATTTTATGAAGGTAAATTGAGAATCCCTGGGTTTTGGGAGCGTTGGTTGTGCATAACAATTAATTTGAAGAAGACACATTTGGCTCTGAGAACTCGTGATGGATATTTGAATGCTTTCAACATTTTATAGACCATGTGATAAACCAAGGAAATAATCACCAGACTAAAGTTAGATGTAATTGAGTGACATGTTTTATGGGTGTAAATGATCACAAATGCAATTATTTGACAACAATCTTGTAGTCATGCTACAGAAATATACAATGATATATTTTTCCCTTTTCTAGTGATGTTGATGCACAACAACTCCCAGCTATCCCTGAGTTCTTACCACATTTACCAAATGTGCAAATTAGTATAGAAGACCACCTAAATCACACATTTTAGATTCCCTCCATATTCATTCTGTCTCCTTTTCCCCTTAATTTTAGAATTCCATTTACGATCCAGCGCTTGTGCGAGCTGCTCACAGAACCCAAGAGGAACTACACAGGAACTGATAAGTTCCTTCGGGGCGTGGAGAAGGTATGTCCCAATCATCGTGGCTGTTTCTTTGGATTTTTTCTTACGTTTATCACTCATTTGGGAATTCTTGTTTCTGTCCAGAATGTAATGGTGGTAAGCTGTGTTCACCCAACCTCGGAGTAAGTGTCACGTCCAAATTAATCTTTTTTTTAAAGAATAAACTAAATGACTGAATATTTTGAGAATCCTGTTTTAACGTTTTTTTTTTTTCTTTTTTACTTGTTCGTGCAGAAAAAATGGCTGCAGTGCTGTCAACAGAATGAATGGAGTGATGCTTCCTGGGAACACATCTGCTTTTACAGAGAGGTTGTGTTGGGGACATATTTGGCCCTTGACTCTAAAATACATTAAAAGATCTTATTTTTCATTATTGTAAAGAAAAAAACAAAAAAATTCATTCCGTTTCCCTGATTTTCCCTGAAAAAACTATTCTTAGGAAAGTGAACGGTCCTGGAACTCCCCGGCCGCTGAACCGACCGAAGGTGTCTCTGGCCAACTCACTAGCAGCCAATGGCCTGCCAGACAGCACAGACGACAAAGACCTCAACACGGAGCAAGAAGATGACGACGATGACGACAAAGACTCCAGGTATGTCGGCAGAAAATCTATTTTTTCCGTGTTCGACGTGAACCCACTGGAAGCCCATTTGTATCTCCTGCCTTTCCTTCGTTCGCCAGCGAGGTTTCAGCATCGGGGGGTTCCCTGGGGAGCTCAGTGAAGAACAAACACCAAGAGGACGAGGAAGAGGACATGGAAGCCGAGCACCAGGAAGTGAAGAGACTCAAGTTCAGCAAGGACGACGAGGACGACGAGGATGACGAGGAGGACGAGGAAGATCAGGAGGCAGACGCGCTGAGGCCTTCGAGCACCGCCTGCCTCTCAAAAGAGGCAGAAGCCATGGTCCAGGAGGACGAGGAGGAGGAGAAGGCTGGGTACAGCAAGGAGAACGAAGCCTCCAGCAGTGCGGCTGCCGCTGAGGACCAAGGTAGTGTTGTTGTTTTTAATTGGTTTGTTTGCAATGCGCTTTGTGCTACTGAGGGGAAATTATGGTGTGGGCTGTTTGTGCACTCTTCTTTAAAAAAAAAAAAGCTGAGTTCACTTGGGTAGGTAATGGGAAAACTTGAGGGACTTGGCGACTGCGCTTGTTTTATTTGGCACATTACACTCCAGTTTGATGCCAGTTTGTTAGCTACAGGTGTGTTCTACTGACATTTGTTTCTATAATGTGTCCACCCCATTTATATCAATGTGGGGAGTCTAGATAGCAAAAACACCTGTTTTTGGATTTACAGTTCCACAGCACCACAAACTGCAGCCTCCAAAATGATCATAGTTGTTTCAACACATCTCTGAAACGGATTGAACAAAAACTGAATATTGTAACCTTTCGATTGGAGGACTGTTTATTAGCCTGCATTAGTTTTAGTCCCGTGTTAACTCCTGAACGTATCAAACTGACCGTGTGCCAGGCCGACAACTATGGACATGGAGCCTCCCAATGTTTTTCTTTTTGATGATTTTGAAAAATCATATAATTTTGTTAAATCTTTTTACATGAGCATCTTATTTCAAACTACCTTTTGTAATTCCTCATGTAGTAGTGGGGTGCTGTCACCTTTTTTACAGTGAACACAACATATGTTTTACACAAGGTTGAGTTATGTGCTTTGTCGAAATGGGCATTTCAAGCAAAAAATCACTGGGAACAATAGATCATTCTTCAAAGATCGCCCCATCCCTCCCCTCAAACAATCTTCCGGCTTAAGATGTTGAAGTGTCGTATTACTCGCCAGTCTTGTGATTTCCTTATGATATTCTTTTCTTTAAATGGGTTGAATTTGATACTTTTAAACTCAAAACATACTCTGTCATCCCGTCTTTTGCACCACAGAACCAACAAGCAGCACGCAGGCCGAGGTGTGTGCGGGCTCCGGTCCGGAGGCTGAGCAGGCCGAGAGGGAGGTGCCATGCGGCTCCCAGGAGGAGGGCACTGACATGGATCAGACGGAGCAGCAGGCACCTGCAGGCGTCCTGGAGAGCCCCGAGACCAGCAGGGACAGCGAGGAGAGCAACAGTGACCCAGTCAGCAGCAGCAGCAGCAGCAGCAGCAGCAGTAGTAGCAGCAGCAGCAGCAGCAGCAGCAGCAGTGGTAGCAGCTGTAGCATAGAGGAGAGTGCAGAAGCAACCAGAGAAGACGTAGCGCTCGCTCCCTCCAGCAGTACGTCTGAACCTCCTACAGAGGGCGCCATGGAAAGTGCCACCTTGAACACTGGGACCACTGAGGAGCCCATGGAGCAGGACTAGACTGAATGCCCCCCTCTCACCCCCCACCCCCCTGCAGCCATGTGTGACCATGAACCAGCTTGTCCTTGAATCCAGCTTGACTGTCACTGGGAATGAGGACAACTATACCTCGTACACAGGACAGACGCCTCGTCCCACTTTTGGACACTCCTCCAAAATGGCTACCTGGCATTGATGTGGGCATACAAATAAATTTTCATTTGAAGTTTTCTTTCTTTTTAACTGGAATATTTTATTGATCTTATTATCCTCTGTTTTAAAGTTTCCCTTTTTAAAAGGGGTTGGTTTCAGCAGTTTTGAGTTTCTTGGCTGGATTCTTTTTTTTTTTTTTTTTTTTTAAATTTTTACATTCAGTGGGGTTGTTCGGATGCTGGGGTGGTCTGGTTCTTTTTTTCTTCTACCACTCACTCAACCATGTGGACACTGTGACAAGGCAGTCAACATTACGCCCGGTGTACCACACTGCCAGGGTCAGAACAGCCACAACAGCCCCTGATTATTTATGAAATGGTTAGCGATATGAGCGACCACCACCATTTCTGTTCCTGACTGAACTTAGTCAAGCAGCGACCCGAACGCGACAACCCACCACCGCTATATTCTTATTACTCCACCAAGTTCCACCAGGCTGTTGAGAACGTGTTTTAAATGAGAATTCTCTATCCTTATGAGATGGGAGACTTTTTTTTTTTTCTTCTTCCCCTTATGTCCTTATAATTATTTTAACCATATTTTGTTTTGCATTGATACACTAACAATACAATGACATGCTACCTTGTTGAGGCGTCTTCTGTAAAATGATATATTTTGGATGCATAAAACCACCATAATTTATATGATCAATTAAATTAGTTACTTTGGAGTATGTTTTTTTTTCTTTTTCTTTTCTTTTTTGGTTTCGTCTGCCAGTTGTAGTTTACAAAACCAGCTGTAAATACAAAGATGACTTCTGCTTTTCTTTGTATCGTGATGTCACCATGTTGTTTCACCGACCGATGTCCGGAGCAGTCTCTGGTTCCAGTTCTACACCTGTTTCTGCAGCTGTACTTTTTGATATTTAGAATTTTAAATTTCTGTAAAGTAGATTTTTGTAGATTGTAATACAGTATGTGTTCACTGCCTTTGTGAAACCATATATAATTGTATAATTTCTGTGTATACTCTGAATGCTTCTGCTTTCAGTGCGGTATTCAGAAACGGCAATAAATGTTAACATTTTTATGCGTGGTGGTCTCGCTTGCTTTTCCCACGGCCCTCCAGCGTTAGTGACACCTGTGCTTTTCCTGCCGACCAATCACATTCAGGCTTTTTGACGCAAGCGTCTTGCTTTGGTACCACCGCTTTTCTATTTTGAAACCTCTGCTGTGGCCAAATTCCACACTGCGTACTAATTGTTGACAGCATGTACCGGTGTATTAATATGGAGCGATGCATGAAGGTGCGAACAGATGCCAAAATGCAGCTCCAGAGCACCACTTGCCAATCATTAAATCTTAAAGCCAAGTGCTTTTTAAAAAGTGGAATACTCTGTTTAGCAAGCTCTCTCGAAAACAAAGATGGGAGGGGGGGGATTGACAGGGCAAAGGAACGATGGGAACAGTACTAGGAGAAAGTGAGCGCTCGCGTGGAGGCCTGGCTGCCATCTGTCATGGCGCTCTGGGCATCAAACAGAGGGCAGAATAAATGAAGCCCCCAATATCTGCCTTCACTGCTGACATTTGCCCAGAGTCCCGAAGGAAATAAAAGAAAGACTGCATTAATCCACGCCGCGCCGCTTTGAAGACTTTGTCTCCGGGGAAACAAATACCAGGTCAGGAGGGATTTTAAACAGGGCTCGACACGGAATGACTTAATCTGACTGCAGCTTCATGACGTGTGGACGGTGGCCCGGAAGGGTCCACAGACTTTTGAAGAGACGTCGGACCCCTGCTGGGGGGTCACCCCTCGCTTTACAACGTCATTACTGCACTTGCAGATAATGTTGTTGTTGTTCTTCCCTCCGGGCCTCAAATGATATCTTCACCGCCTTCTGCGTCTGCAGCCCCGGGGGACGGGACTCTTATTAGCAGGGTGCACCAGTTAAGAAAAGGTAAAATACACCAACCGGGTCGTTGTGCGATCAGCAGCCGCCTCCAGCCTCCACGAGAAAGCGAACACCAATTCAATTAAAAGTGAAAGAAAACACCCTGCAGTGCGTTTCATAGAAAGTGCATCGCTATTCTTCGCATTCCAAATATTTTTTCCAGAATTATTTTTTTATTTAAAAAAATGGATGTTGGTAGTTATTAGTTAGTATCTATGCGTGTATAGCGATAGCTGCAGTGAGTAAAGTGAAGCCTTTGATCAAACTAGTCAGTAAAGTAACTATCAAGAGAAGACCCTTTAAATGGATCCGTGGTCAGTGCGTACCAAATCCAACTAATTGTCCCGAGTCGTGGGGGCTTCAGTGTCGGACACACTTGGTGACACTGACGGGATTAAAAGGAGAAATACACCAAATCCTTCAGGCAGTTATTATCAGGCAGGAGTTTCTCTTTTAATCCAAGTCGAGAGTTTTTTTTCTCGGGTGCGTATTGAAAAGTTCACAGACGGCTCTCAGACTGGGGCAATCCCCGTGTCATCCAATAGAGGGTGCTGTTTAGTGTCCCAGGCCAAAGGCTTTGCCTGCCCCCCAATTCCGAATGCACGCCGAGTCCTCCTGCTGCTTCTGAATGCTGTGACACGTTCAGGGCGCCTCGTTCCTCACACCGTCGCCTCGAGTCGCTGCCCGCTCGACGAACCCCTCGCCCGCGTGCTCCGGGAGAGCGCCGCTGCCTGTGAATGAATGCGAGGGCGGCATGCCGCCATCTTTTTTTACATTTTTTTTTTTAATTTGTCGAAATGCCAGTTGGTTTTTCTGCTGCCTTTTGGTTGAGATATTTCTCACGCCTCCTCAAAAAAAAAAAGAGAGAAGAAAAAACACCAAGACGTGGTTCGACTCCCAAGTGTGTCAGTTATTGCGCTTTTATCAGAGTAGGCCTACGAGCTGGTAAACACCGGTTTCTTTCCCCGCGGTGAATGGTGTGGTCACGTCTACATTTCATAGGACCACAAACAAGCTGACGTTTTCTCTGCATTGGTTCGTTGGCCACGAGCTGTTGGCCATGGCTTTTGGAGCCAACGTCAAGTTGCATTATTTGGCACGCAGATGGGTCAAACATTCTCAAACTGGATCAGGAGGCTTCCAGACAGACTTCACAAGCACCGCTTGGGGGCCGTGAGAAATACTGTAATGTTCTGAAATGGTCAGTGGAGGGGAAAAAAAAGAAAAGAAGGTAGAGATTCAGTCGTGACATCGAGGCTCCAGCGGGTTTGAGGAGTGGATTCTTAATGTGGCTCAGTGTGGGGGTGGCACACTCAGCGGCGCCTAAACCTCAGGTGGCTGCGGTTTGAATTTCTGCCTCTCTGTCAGAATGGCATCATCACACAGACAGAGAAACGGCTGCTTTGATTCAGCCGGCCTATTTTTTTTTTCTGTTGTCGTTGCCTATCGCCGTCCTCTCTCAGATCGTCTTCAAGTCCCGTCAGAAATGCCAAGATGGAAAACTCAAAGACATCACAGGATGTACAAGGTGGGTGGTGCGCTGCGAGCGTAGCTGGGGGAAATGATGTGCTTAAAAGAACTGTAAGCAAAAGAGCGAGGACTCCTACAGAAGAGCTTTTACGTTTTTTTTTAACTTCTTATTTCAAAGACACACATCTTGGTTATCGCAAACGCATGAAAAATACTATGCAGTTTCATGAAAAACACATCCGGGACAATCTTTCAAGGCATTCCGGTACCCAGTAGCTTCACCAACATTTGGTTTAACCCACGCGACCTGAGCCAGGTGACTTGAGATGTCTCATTTTGAATAAGCCGCACCAGGTCAGGTCGCATCAGTTCTGAAACTACATGTATCTGAGGAGGTGAAATCCGGTCACATTGGACTTGTTAGGACTCTGGCTGCGTTGAGGTGTTCTGAATGTAGCTGTAGACGGCCCACGGCCTGTTTGAGTATTGTCCTCGACAATAACATCACTAAGTATCCAGAGAAATAACTCTGCATCACATCCATTGATTGCCACAACACTTTGTTCAGATATTCGTAGTCCCTGGAGGATGTCTCAGCAACTATCGGATCAGTTGTCACGGAATTCTTTTTTCGATGATTGACGGGCTGTTTTGGTCATGTTGACGACACAGCTCAGGAAAATAAGGTTCACCAATAATCATCTGTGCGGTACTTTTCCGGGGTCAGAGAGCGGCTAAACGAGGACATATTTCCTGCCACAGGTGAGGAGCACCATAACAACATTTCCGTTTTGTCTTTGTGGAGATGCAGGAAAGTGTGTTCCATTCATGTCTTTAATGCATTCAGCGAGGTAAATGATGGCAGGTTCAGCCTTGTTCTGCCAAATCTCAACCAACCCACCTTCAGCTCTTTGTAAGCATAAATGTGTCCCAAAGAATAAAAAAAAAGCTAAAATTCTCAATGTTTTCTATGTTCCTGATGCTCAACCAGTGAACACATGTAAATATAATATAAAAGAAGGAACATTACATGTATTCCTCCGGTTATGGCCTTTCTTTTACAACACCCTAATGAAGTACACTAATTGACTTTACTCGACATGATGGCAGCATAGGTCTGCCCCCATCAGAAGCCCCCCCCCCCCTCCCCCACCACTCTGTCTAATGGCACTGAAGGGTCTTGTTCATAACAGCCCCATGCTTTTAGAGGCCATTTTCACAGATGTGAACTGCTCTTTGCACCGGGTTGTAAAATGTGTGAATGGGAGACTAATAAAGGTGCAATTACAGCAATTGAGAGTGTGCGTGTGTGTGTGTGTGTGTGTGTGTGTGTGTGTGTGTGTGTGTGTGTGTGTGTGTGTGTGTGTGTGTGTGTGTGTGTGTGTGTGTGTGTGTGTGTGTGTGTGGATACCGCTGTGGCAGGCTGGTATGAATGCATCCAGCAGCTGAGGAGGCGGGTTGTTTGGATGCTTTATGATGATGATAATGGCTCATTAGGCCACACCAGAGAGGCTGTCTGAGCCGCTATACCTGTCCAAGCAAACACCGACAGACAGGGATTCGTCAGGCTTGTGGTTTTAATGTCTGACAGTAAATAAATAAGAAAGTGACTGGGCGGCATACTGCTATACACGTCATGCAAATATTTATGTCAACTTCTCAAAAGCAGCTAAATGGAAATGCACTTTTTTTGGGGGTGGTTTTTTTCTGCATTGGTTTGACTTTCAGCTGGAAGAACATAAAGTTCAAAATGTAGCTTGTGAGAACATGCCATGAGTAACTGCTGCTGGGCCCCGGACCGTTGTCACATTTAGAGCTGCTTGAGCCCCTAAATCGATAGGCAGGAAGTAAGACTTACTCAAGGAGCCTGTCACACAGCCGAGGGTTCTAGGGACACCAGCATTTTATGTGCACGGCACTTGAATTACGCCTGATGCGTCATGGCACATACATTATAAATGAACGGGGAAAGGGGGATAGTAAATATTAAAAGGCTGACATCCAAATTGTAAGAATCAAGCATTGCTAAATATGTGAACTTCCGCCTTACCTCATGCTCTCAAGGGATATTAATAAGTGCTCATGGTCAATAAAAGCCCAAGTGAACTACACACATACACAATAACTACAAATACATTCCGTCCTCCTAATATACTGCAACAATAATGCCCTCTGTTTTTTAAATAAACGGTTCAGTTCGAGCGCACATTTTTTCTTTCAGCGACTGCAAAAATGATGTCTTTGAGAAGTCTCTCAATTATGGCCAGTATCACGCTGAGATTGTAATTCCTTACTCCAGTGGTTCTCAAAGTGGAGCCCTTGGCGGAGATGCTTTGAAAACGAGGTGCACTTAAATTTGACCATAGTTTAATTTAGAAAATTACATCGTTAGCGTGTAGAACTCTCAGAGGGGGCAGACTGAAAGTCAAAAGCCAATATAATCCTTAGATTAACAAAAAATGTTGGACATGGTTAGACTAACCATCTAGGGCTCTGAAAGGCTAAAAGTTGTATTTCTGTGGATTTTAAACCTAACCTTGGGCTCAGAAGTAAAAGTACCCAACAGTAAAACTACATTTTGTCAAAGGCCAATGTACTACATCCTAAGCCGTGTTCACACCAAATCATGCGGTGCGGCAAAAAATGACCAGTCCTCCCACTCAGTTGAGTTGGAGTAGTGCATTTGGGCTTTTACTGTCGGCATGGTGATGGCGGAGAAAACACAGTCCAGAAAAGTTCAAATCTACACTCCAAAATCACACACTTCTTCTTTTTACTTTTAGTACATAGTGCAACTGGGACATTCTACCTCCTCACCTTGAACTTTGAACCTTTGGTTGAATATGTACACTATGCAGAGGATTGTGGGTCAGAAGCACGCTGGCTGGCATACTGCAAAATGCGACCAGATGTTGGAAGCCATTTGGGTATTTTGGCCATACTGCATTTGCCGTACTATGTATTGGGACATCCAACATCTTTTTTTCTAGCATACTAAATAGTATGGCGAGTGTGAGTATTGGAACGCAAATAGAATACACTAATGACCAAGCACGTAACCGGCGACCCGGAGCAACACAACCCAGCCATGAAGAAAGCTACACCTACATAACTTTGTATAAATTTGCATATAACCCACGTAATCAAACTGAATATATTCCATGTAATTGTGAGCCAGGACAGGTGAGCTACTATAAAGAACCAAAGCCGTAGACAAAGTCTACACAGGGCGGCGGATGGCAAATGGTCTTGTGTTCCGACCACTCGAAGAGCTTTTAACACTACACGTCATCATTCACACATTCACACCCATTTCATTCATTATGTGTCTTTTCCACGGGATGTGACGGCCCTTTGTAGTCACGCCCACTTATCACCCCTGGAGATACAAGACACCGTTTTCCAAGAAAGACACCGGGAAGTTCAAGTTCCCATTACAAACAAGGACTAACGGTCCCGACTGAGGACCACATCAGCAGTCATGGGTGTAATATTTACTCAAAGATGCAACATCAACATCCCGTGGTTGTTTTTTTTAAATTAATTTTTTAGCAAGAACTCACTCAAAAAGTGAAAGAACAGCACAAAAAACAAACCTCTGTTGTGTAGTTTGCTGGCAGAGCCTCCAAGTCTTTTATTTATTTATCATAGCCCATTATCTGGTGTTCAATCCCTGTGACCAAAAACTCCAATATGCTTGTTTCTCGGCGGCTGTGGTTCCATCAGATTCATGCAGTCGGCCTGTTGTGACAGTTCTGCACCTAACACTCAATGACGAGCCTCTTTGAACGCGAGCGCCCCGAAAAAACCCTCCGCGAGCTAAATCATCTGCATCCAGTGGGAAATGTGGCGGCACAGTGGAATGACGGCACGCCTCTCCCTTTCTCTCCTTCCTTGTTCAGTCGCCGCCATCCTGCTGACTGAAGCCTATAATTTGGAATAATGGATAAATTAGCTGTCAACCCAATAAATCTGCGGAGCAGGGGGGGGGGACATAGAGGTTCATGCGATCTGACCCGGGGAACTGCTCCGTGAGAATAGTTGAGCGGAGAGCTGTGGGAGGACGGACCGCGGTGAGTTACGGCTCCACGGGGCCATAAAAAGCACAAGCAGCGGGGCCTTTGAAGCTAACAAGACAAAGCAAGGGTCAAATACGTAGTCGGAGACATTTACGTGTCTTTGGCATTCGAAGACTTGTCTTGCATTCCGCATGCACGTGGTGGAAAAAAACATGGAAGGAGATTAGACAAAAAAACAGCTTCAAATGAATCTTGAAAAAAAGCCAAATTCAACTTTTAGTGTGATGTGCAGAATGTCCAGCACCATTTTCTCATACAAAAAAACACATTAGAAAGAGAAATGACGTGTCTGGATTTATTTGTAATCACTGATGTTTTTTTTTTCCATTTTGAAAGTCCTTCTTGTCCGGTTCAGGTGTCATTCCTCGAGCTGACCTTCACACTCGCTGCCTTAACTGTCCAGAATTAGACCCCTCCTCTTTTTATAGTCCGAAAACAGTATAAAAGAAAGTCCACATAGGGCTGATCAACCAGTTTCAGTAGGTAATATCACTAAAAGACTGTGCATCCTTAACCCATATCCTGCATTCAGATTTTTTTTATTTTTTACTTTGGGCAACTGAGAATCAATATCATCAAAATGATCACATGATCAATATTTAGTCTCCGTTGTCCAGGCTCATATCTCCCTTTGTGTTCATCAATCATCGCAACGTCTCCCGTGTTGTTCCATCTTGTACTCGCGATAAAGAGGGCGGGCTCCTGGGCTTTATGATTCACTCTGTGATCCATCCCGTCCGTCACATGCGACTTCATTGACGTGTCGCTCTGGAGTCAAAAAGGAGAGATAACAATGCTGTCAAATACAATGAAGTTGTCACTTCTCGAAAACAATCCCCGGCTGATCAAAAACACTTGTATTTCATCGTCGCCATGTTTGACATTAATGCCCGACAGCATGACAGATGAGGTCGGCCGAGATTCAGATAAAAGGCAATTTACGGTTCTTCACAGAGTTGTGTATTAATACACAGCAATTGCATTGCCCCAGTCCATAACTCACTGAGAAAATGTCCCGTTTTATTCCTTTACGTCTTCTTTCTAAAGTCTAATTGTGTCATTTTTGCGCATTGTACATTAAATATCTATGTTTTTTTTGTATTTGTATTCACAGGTCAAGAATGATTGCTCTAAACACACAAATATCCACAAATTAAAATGTTGGAAAACAAACAAACTTCTGGCCTCAAGTTCGACTAACATTTTGCGATATTTCCATTTTCCATGCAGAGCTGCAGTTTTACTTCAGCGATATTCCTCTGGCTCAACGTTTTATTGTGAATATTAGACTTTTTGAAACAAAACTCTTCAAATATTTAAGAGGCCGGAGACCAAAGAGCTACATGCCTGCACATGTAAGTACAATCTTTCCGGCTGACGTTCAGACGGCGTGAATATGCGGTTCAGCACTTCTTTCTGTTTATCCAGCAGCAGCCTGCTCCTTTTAATCCAAGATGTGCTAACACAGACTCAACGCTTTCTTTTTTTTATAATTTTGTATTGATTTTTACTTGCTGGAGCGATGCTTCACCTCAGAAATTTCCTATAATTTAGGTCATGCAAAAAAAGAAAAGAAAAATAAGTTGCTTTTTACAGAGACGCGGCACAAAAGTTCCCTTAAATTGAGTCTGTCCGTCAACGTGAACGTTGCAATACGCCTTGTAAATATGTCGAGGGATAATACCCGGGCTCGTCGAGCAGCCCTTCAGTGCCTTCAGTCCCCACGGCGAAGCAGCACCAGAACCAGCAGAGGGGCCGCCTCCTTATCAGTTAATGGATGAGTACACTGGAGTGCCTCTTTTGAACCCATGAGTCCAGATCCCCAGCCCGAAACCAGGTGGTGGGGAAGGGGGAATAAAGGTATCAAGATCAATCAAGATAATAAAAATACATGAGGGTAGTGAAGCCACTGGGGGAGGAGGGGGTTGATAGCCATAGCTTTATGTTTGCCTTGCATGCCATATTGTTATCTCCCATTAATAAAAGAGTGTGTTCAGAGACTTGTACCCAGCCATAAATCACAAGGCGTCGATGTGGTCAGGCTTAAGGAGGAGTAATCAATTACATTCTAGCAGGCAAAGGGGAGGAGACTGAGCGTGAACCCCGGGCTGCTCTCATTATCATTACCCCCCCCCCCCCCCCCCCGCCCACACACACACACACACACACACACACACTCTTAGTGATGCCGAGTCAAAAATGGAGGGAAGAGACACATGCATGAACCAGGTCTCACAATTATTACAAACTGTAAAAAGCTCCTTGGATTTTTTTAAAGCAGAATTACTCTCCTTTATAATAATAATAATAATAATATGTTGTTTTACATAATTAAATTCAGTAATAAGAGTTGCACGAGGGAGTGAGGGTGTGGTTGGAAGACGTAATGTGACCATGACAGTGACATGACAGATTTCTTTATTATGTCTACAGTTAGCCTGATGACAATAAATCAATCCCAATCATAATTTAAAGGGGCCACTCCACTCATATCACATGTCAAAGTCACTTTACCAGTTATGGGCAGGTATACCAATATCTTTATCTGGCAGTAGGAAAGTCTCACATAGTAACACATTGTTTATCCTTCTAATTTAAACCAGCGTTACATATTTGGGGCCTGGAGCCTTCATGGGAAGTGTACTGTGGGATTAACAGTTTTTGGAGACTGAGGAATTGGTTATTAGGGATATGTCAACCTCCGCTGCTTCAATCTTCTTGCAATTTGTCCAATTTGTTCCCCTTTGAATGGCACACTCAGAATTTTCGAGACTAATGTGGTCAAACAATTGAAGGCAGTATTCATTGATTTTTTGGGGGGGGGGGGGGCCTTTGGAGGCAGCAGAACAAGCTGTAACCATAACATCGATATAGCACCATCGCCTTATGAAGTTACTTATAGGGCAAACAACTACCTATCCAGGAGACACTGAGCAACATAGGCATTCATTTGGTGTTTCTGCCCGTCTCATATTGATTATTCTTTTTAGCTCCATTTTTTTAACACATCTGTCTTTTAGCATTAAAACACCTCACTAGCTTCACATTTGGTGCCAGGTGGCATATAGAGGCTTTATCAGCGCTAACAGTTGCATGGATGCTGTTACAAGCGAGCTTGGTGAGAACAGTGAGAACCGAAACAGTGAAGATGAGGTCTGCAAATCTAAAATAACGAGCTGAACGTCACTAAAATGCTCCATAGAGCTGAGAAAAACTGAGACAGGTGGGTAATAGTACACAATCAATGAACCCATTGTTGATATGAAAATATTGAGTACTGCAGCTTTAAGCTCAATCAAACCTCAATTAAGGCATTACATTATGATCAGAGTGTGTCAAAACTGTCAAAAAGATTTGTAAAAGATACAGGTTGAAGTACAGAATTTGAGCATTAATAAACACACTAAATGCATATTAATGTTGCCCACAAAAGGTGCGTTTGATGGAGGCGAGATGACATAAGGAGCCCTTTGTCCTCAGTCATGAGGCACTGAGCTGCTAATTGCAGGATCATATAGGACTGAGGGGACCAGGTCCCTGTAACATATGGAGGGAGTCTTGAGTCTGATACATAAACTACAACTTGGTCCCAACACAAAACAACATGGACACATTTTTGTAAAAGCATAAAAGTGGATGGAGGGCAGCCACCACGGCAAAACCCATGCGAGGGAAGGACAAGAGAAAACTAAAGTTATTAGCCTTCAACCGTTTAGATGTGGACAGCGGGGATCTGTGATTGGCATGAAACACAGACAGCCAATAGACCTCCCTTTGCCTCAGGACTCCTGGGATCATTACGACAAGTCGGCTAATGTAAATCGAGCAGAGCGCCGGATTGTGCGAATCCATTTATTTATTTAAAAATGCGTTAAACGAGAGAGCAATGAGGGCTTTTATTACCCGGCGATAAACAGTCATGTTGAACAAGTACCGGAAGGAACGTTGGATCGGAAAGGGTCTACATTGGTTCTCAAACCCGAGGGGGGTATCCTTGTGGGTGTCACATGGACCGCCCCCTGACGGATTATTGGACCCTGCACACAATACAGCTCAATAAAACTGGATCGAGTTGTGTTTTTACGAGGGTCACTGTTGGGAAAAATAACCATTTCAGCAGGACTGTGACCTTACAAATCACAGGATGTTGAACTGTCATGGTCTGAAGGTCTGGGAGGGGGGGGGGGATCAGTATTCTTCTTCAATCACTGATAAGAAGTTGATCACGGGTACTTCTAAGAGAGGAGAACTCATCTGTTTATCTGGAGCCCCTTCCCAAAGACAATGGAGGCCTGTTTCTGGAGAAGATAGGAAACTGCTTTGGGCCGGTTCGGACCACATCCCCCCCCCATGTTACTGTCTGCCACACTGTATAAATGACAGAGGCTCAGAGATGGATCTTTGAGCAGCAATTTGGAAATATGACTTCAACTCTGCTCCTTCTTGCAAGAATAAATGACCTGAATGATGATTTTACACTTGGTGTCGAGTAGAATTTCATTCATAAATACTGGGAATCTGGGAATATATTCTTAATGCCCTTGTGTGGTCGCATTCCTGGCGATCCAACAGCTCGCACAAATGACAAATTCAAAACACCATTTGAAAGCTCATCATATATAAAACAATAATTTATTATTTCTCTCATTTTACAAGACATCAAATTGTGAGGCTAACTAAAGGATTTGTTAAGCTGTTATTCTGTCCGATACGTGAAACCCTAAGAAAGCAAAAAGTGACTACGACGTGTGCCTCAACAAACACAGACGTGTCAATTCCAATGTGAGGAAACATCTTTGTCTAAAAGGCAGGTAGGTACATGCACAATATCATCACGTTATGACGTCCTCTACATTATGTAACAGATGGTACATCGCGGGTGGTATTAACTTTGGGAAATCAGCCCCATTCGAGAGAAATTAAAAAAAAAAAAAAAAGTGGATTTGTTACAAAAATTGTGTTTTTTTTTTTTTTAATTTACAAAAAGTCCTTTTGAAAAGGAGTACGTGTTCTACCTTGCAGGAAAATAGCATTGTTTCCATAAAAAGCATTACGTATGCATAACAGTAAAATACTGATAAGAGATATATAGTACGAACAAAATAATATAAAATAGTGTAAATGCTGGCTTTTTATGTATGGCACGCGCGGTCTTCTCACACCTTTTTTAAAAAAAAAAATAAAATAAAAAAAAAAAAAAGTGTCACATATTGTGTTTCTGATTCCAAAACAATATTCAAAAAGAGCAAGCACAAAAAGGTAGAAAATGTTATTGAAAAAAATGTGATAAACAAGAAAAAATAAGCTTTTCTCAAAATCATCCTCAAAGCCGTGTCCCATTCGCGTCGTTATAAAAAGACCTTCTCTTCACCGCGGCGGTGGAAAAATGTTCGTCCAAGAAAAGCTCTCCTCATTTCCTATTTACAAAATGTTGCCACATTGAACGAGGCAGGAATCTCTACCCCCAACTGGTAGCGTCCTATATACAGTCCGTTACACCCCAGTCCGGCCTCCTCTGGCTTGGCCCGCCCACCTGAACCCAGAACAGGACTCACACTGTGGTCACAGACAGGAGGGAGTTGTAAACCCTTGTGCCGTCTGGTGACTTGGCACCGTGGGTCAACAGTTCCTGGATGGTCATCCAGTTGTCAAATATTTTCTTACTTCTCTTTTTCATCATCTTTTTGTGGCTGAGTTCGATGATGTTGGGCTCCTTCCTGTCCTCCGGGCCCGACTGCTCCTTCAGACAGTCCGCCCGGCTCTGCTTCATGAACTCGCGGCGCTGCCTCTGCTCTTTGGAGCGGACGGCGTGCTGCTTCCTCTCCTCCTTGCTCCAGTAGCGGCCCATCTTCAGCTCGCTGATGGCGTCGTCGTCCGTGGTCATGCCGCTGCGCTCGGCGTGGATGCGCAGGGCGCGCTCCCTCAGCAGCTTGTCCCGCACCGGCCGCTTGGTGATGTAGCGCGTGCCGTCGCTGCGGATCTTCACCTTCCACTCCATCTTGGGCTCCAGGTCGCCGCGGCCGATGGGGTCCCGGCACATGCTGACCAGGCTCATCTGGCTCTGGGCGTACTCCACGGCGGACTTCTGCTGGATCAGCTGCATGTAGCTCTGGTAGTGCTGGGCGTGGGCGGGGATGTGGGCATGCTTGTACGGCGAATGTGGCTTCCGCTCATTGCTCTCTGCCTGCGGCGCTCCCTCTGGATCCTTGGTGGAGCCTCGGCTCCGGCTGGGGCCGCAGGCTTCTTGGACGGGGGGCAGCAGAGGTTTGAGGACCCTGCCGTTAGAGCCCGACGCTCCGGCCGGACCCTGATTCTCCGCTCCCCGATGGAGCGAGTTGTCTGGAGACAGCTCCAACGTGAGAGGGGTGCTGCGGCAGCTCTCGCCAGTGTTGTACGCGCTGGAGCTGTCTTTGTCCGATTTCTCCGGCAGCTCCGTGATGTCGGAGAGCTCATGGCGGCCCGCGTCGCTGCTGGTGTTGTAGTTGCGGAAGCCGCTGTCGTGGAGCATCCAGGACTCGCGGCACTGCTCCCTCAGCTGCTGCATCTTGTGCGCGCGCACGATATTCAAGCACTCCAGCTCGATGGTGCGCAGCTCCTCGTTGAGCATCTCCAGCTCCTTGTCCACGCCCTCTTGGTCCTGACCTCCCGCCCCGACGCCCTGGTAGTAGAGACCCTGGGCCCCGCTGTTCCGCATCTGGCACTTCAGCTCCAGGAGCTCCCTGAAGCGCTCGCACTCGTCGGCCGGGATGCCCAGGAAGTCGGCGTCGGCGTAGTCCGCGGAGGTGAACGACTCGCCGCCGAAGGGCAGGTCGCCGCTGCCCAGGGTGTCCTGGCTGTAGGTGAGCTTTCGGCAGCTGCCCAGCGTGTTGGAGGCCGTGGTCTGGTCGTCGCCGAGGTTCTCCTGCTCGGAGCTCTCGTCGTTCCGCGTGCTCTCGTCGGTGCGACCGACGCCGCTGTCCTTCTCGTGGTGGTTGGACAGCAGCGTGGCCGTGTCCGTGGTGCCCCCGTCCTCCTCGTGCTTCTTCTGGTTAAAAAAAACAAAACAGACGACAATTTGGATCAGGGGGTGACAATAAGGTGAAATCGATCTACTACCACTGCCAAGAGAAATGCTACTTTAGTGACCCCCAACTCAGAGAACCATTCAGCTTCAAACTGTTCCGTACGACTGCCTCCAGAAAACGCGTTGCCAAAAGAAATGTTGACACCAACAGCTGCTCCGCTCTGCAGAATTGGACTCGGCCAAAATAATCTATAGACGAACATATGTGTGAGTGCAGACTGATGGTGCTCGTTTGCCTCTACACGCTGTGTGTGTGTGTGTGTGTGCGTGTGTCTACCTGCTGCAGCATGCTGGCGGTGAACTGCATGGCCTGATGGTGCTGCTGCTCCAGCATGTCCATGTGGAGGTCATCCAGGAAGTCGTTCCTGTCATCATCCATCCAGCCCTCGTCCAGCTGAGACGCAGTAGGGGGTGGGGGGTGGGGGGTGGGGGGGAGAGTCTCGTTAGATGCAAGCATTTAACTGCAAAGCTCAACAGAAAAATATGAAACTCTGAAACTCAAATGGAATTTAATGGGAAACTATATTTGGTTCCAAAAGTGACCGTATGACGTTTTAACATTGTTGTTGTTGTTGTTGTTGTTACCCTTTACTGCGTCTACACCCCTGATGCCATTCTCAGTACCTGGATCTCTGGTCTGGCCACCAGCAGAGAGACGTTCTGGTTCCCCTCACTGGTCAGCAGCGCGACAGCATCCTCCCGGTTCTGGATCTCAATGCCATTGATCTTTGTGAAGAAGGAAGAAAATGTTCATTACCTGATCTTTTCAAAATAAAAGCATCCCCATGACATTTTTTTAATACATTTATGCTCCTGTTAATGCCAGACACCACTTCTTAAAGATCTTAACATAGGTAACATATTGTTTTTTCCATATTTGTGATGCATTTACAAGCAAGCAAAATGCATAAACTGTATATTGAGGAAACAAGTACAACATGCTGAGACTTTCAGGGATCTCACCTGAATGATTTTGTCCCCTTCTCTGATTCTGCCGTCCCTCGCAGCAATGCTGTTTGGATCGATCTAAAAGGAAAGAGAATAAATAATTACTGACTATAACTCTGTCCACTCTGTGCTTCCATGTCCACCACTTCCGATTCAAAGAAGACCACATACCTCACTAATGTAGATCCCAGCCTCGTCCTCGTCATCAGTCCTGTAACAGATCGTCAGGCCGAGCTTGTCCCGGATATGGGCTCGGTATAAATCCACTTCCTGGTAAGACACACGCACAAAATAATATCACGTCCATCTGAAACGATTAGCTTTTTAAATGATTAGAAATACCTTTTCGGGTCGAGTAGAAAGCGGGGTGTATATTATCTCGTGACTAAATATACCGACTACGAAAAAGGGTTTCGTGGAGCGACAGTGATCCATCAATCACTGTAATGAATCTTTCAGCCGGACGCTGGGACGCCGTTGGCGTTTCGCAGACAGGATGAGAGACGACGCGGCGGACCGCAGGCGGGCAAGAGAGCCGTTTCTCACTCGTCAGCGCCTGTAATCTCACGGATACAGATAAAGATACGAGCGCGGCGCTGTTCTCCGAGGGCGGAGGGCGGACTCCGAGAGGGTTTTTAAACCCCCGCGAAAAGAAAAAAAGGAGTCTCGGCCGAATGCTGAAGATCATCTCGCAGGAATAGTTTTGACATTTTTGGTAAATAAGTTTAGTTAGATGAGAACTCGTTTTTTTTTTTACGGCGCAGCTCTACATGGTAGAAAACACTTTTCTAAAAAAAGGTGTAAACTGTGCATCTGCCGAGGGCGGCCATGTTTAGAATGGCTCCCATCATAACCACCGTTCCTCTACAGTGTGCTCAGACGTCCTGCCACAGTGTCTCCATAACATGTTTTATTACCACCATAATGTATATTTATAGCACTCAGTAACTCTTATATGACCTCGCTGTACTTTTGGGCATTTTTTAAATTTTTTTATCGATGGTGTCAATTTAATACGGTGCTGTAATATTCCTATCGGGAGTTATATCAGATCATGCAGTGCCGTGAGTTTATAGTTAGCTTATAGTTTATCGTTTTATTTTCCATGTTGTGTTTATTGATTGAGGAGTCTCTAATGCTGTGATATTTATTTAATAAATCATTTATCTTTGACAAGATGCCAGACAAGGACGCAAATAAACCTAATTACTAAATTACTGAGGCTCACATAGCTAAATATTTTAATACCACTAACTCACTGTACAGACATCCGGATATTTATAATCTATTACTACATCTATTCCTGTGCGAATTGGAAACATTACGATGTCCACAAAGTGATAAAGCATGAAATAAAAACTGATCTGGGGCAAGCGGAGCATGACTGGATGGATCAGCTGTTCTTTTCCAGGAGGGTCTGCGAGGCCGCCGGGGTTACCCTGTGTTTAAGTCTGCCTTAAAGCCACCCGGAGCGTCACCTTCCTGGTCTCCTAGCTCCTCCGTGATTATTATTAATACCAAAGCAGTGGGTGGCTGGGGTTCTTAATGGGAGGGGGTGTCAGGAGTCGGCGGAGGTCACGGCAGGAGCACAGCGGAGGCCTGATCATGGCCTCATTCAGGCGTTGTTAGAGTGCATCACCAGATTCATCCCCGCAGAACTATTATCTGTGCCATCTAATTATCCTCCAGCCCGGGAAGACATATTAGGCCTTGTCACTAATAAGTAATGATGTCACCGCTGTCCATCTGTTGGAGCGAACCGGCAACTCGATCCCCGTCTGGCCTACATCTCAGTGTCTGTACAGAGGGAGAGTGCCCCATCAATAACCGGGATATATCAGGACTCGTGGCCGCCAGCCAGGCCATTGGACTGGAGACACGGAGGCGACCTCGGGTCTGCTTACGGAGCAAATGATGCGCGGCTGTCTGAGCGGTGATTGAGACGGAGGAGGGGGGGGTAGAGTTGGTCTTTACCTCATATTCCAGCTCCTCGCGCTCTATGTCCTGCTGCATGACCTCCAGGAAGTCGTTGGGGTCAAAGTATGCATGTGGAGGATGCCTGAGAAAGAAAAAGGGAATGTAAGATCCACTGGAAAAGAGTTTGACAGAGACGCATTAAAAAAAAAAATTACAAATTACAAAAGGAACACCACATTTTTACCAATTCAATTTTGAAACCCAGATTTGAAAAAAAAAAAAAATGTAATGAGAAGGAGACTAAGAAAGACGAACTCAAAGTAGAAATCACTCTTGAATCTGATATATTGAAGCTTCACCCGCAGGCTAATCACAAATTAACATGCCTGGTTATTAATTTGACTCAGAAATCAATTAAAGGAATCACAATCATTCATTAAAGCCATGGGGTTTGAAATGCAGCCAAACTCGCTGAGCTCCGGGGGCTAACACACACACACACACACACACACACACACACACACACACACACGCAATTTGTGAATATGCAAATACGCATGAACTGAACCATCATTTTTAATGCGGCCGCGTGCCCCGGGGGAGCCGTCATCTCCCGTAAGTGACAGGGACATTTCCCTTTTCAAACTTCAGACGCGTCCCGGGTGTTCACAGCTGTGCGGTCTGGAGCAGGAGATAAGGTGTCGCTCTCTTAATTAACTGTTGAAGTGAAAGGTCTGCCCGAGTCTCCGAGAGGGAGGTGACCTTTCTCTGAAACCAAAGCATTTCTCCGTACCGCCAAAGTGAAAGCAAAGTGGGCTTTCTGGAAGCCCGTGTAATAATCTTTTCCGTTAGCGCGACGATACTGCGAGCAAACGACGGTTTTAAAAGTCAGCTTCAGATTGTTGAGAATTCTGTTTCCTTGGGTAGGTATATGAAACATTATTTATTTTCTACCGAGCAGGCTGCATCCTGGCACTGGGGGGGGGAGGCTGGAGTTTGTGGAGTTCATCCCTGTATCTGTAGGAAACGGGCTAAGAATTCTAGTCTGGGAGGCGTTTGTTATTCTGGTTCACGTTTGTGGTCCGAGTCGTAGGTGACCGATCACATTGGCGGGCTACGGTCGCGTGTCGGAGAGCAACAGAAGCCGAACGCATTGGCCTCAACGCCATATCCGATCACATGGCCTGCGGTCGGATGACGATGTCGCTTTTTATTAGTAAAAAGAAAAGAAAAAAAAGAGCTAGCCGAGTAGACATCGTCTCTCAACTCCAAATCCATCCTCGCGTTGCCAAGTTGCTAATCGGCCCCGTAAACAACGACCGGTGCTCGGAGGAGAAAAGAGTCTCGGCATTCATATTTGTTATTCAGACACCAGAACTCGTGAAATAGTGTCCGTTACTTTCGCATCGATTGCCAAATGGGTTCGGAGACTCCAGCAACCCGGGCGGGTCAGATTCAGGCCACTAAAAAAAATAATACCCGGTTGGCTTTAATGTGCAATGTATGCATGTACATGGATTTCTACGTGGGAATATACAGCATGTAGGGGCAGGAATGTGTATATGAGAGCAAGCGGCCATTGGATGCATTATGCGGACAACAAATAAATACGCTAGGGCTTCAATTTAATTTCCCATCCGCTTTCTCTCCACTTCTTTATGAGTGGGCACTTACTCCTCTGGGAGCAGATACTCCTCCAGCTCCGTCATGGGGGGTGAAGAGGGGGAGAGCTTCGTCAGGGCCATGATGTGCTGGAGGGTGATGTCGGTCTGCGTGCTGGTGTCCGAGACCTGGGCGTCACCAGCCGGGCCGACCACTTTGGGATGCGGGGCCCGGCGCAGAACCTGGACCACGATGGGCTCCTTGGCGGTGCGGAAGGCCTCCACCGCCTGGTCGTGGGTGGCCTTGGAGAGGTCCTTGCCATTGACCTGGAAGAAGATGAAGAAAAGGACGAATCAGCAATTTTTTTCGTTTAGATTCTGCATGTTTTTTTTTCATGGAGAAGAAACAGAAAGGAAGGACGCACAATATGTCATTCCATTTGCTATTGCGGTCCCTGAGACTGAAGATGATGTCGCCATTACCCGAGACGATTTAGGCCTCACATGAAACGCCCACACACAAACTCAACAGCGCTATTCTGGAGGAGAAATGACTCACCGCTGCCTCGGCTTGTTTTACAGGGTCACAGTCGGGCCGTGCAGAATAAGACCGTAATTAAGACGAGTCCCGCTTTAATTAATCAAGGTCATTAGCCGAGGAGCCCTCATTTAGCCGGGGTAATTTCTCAGAAGGAGATAAATGTGACCTGCTGTCGGAGACAGCGGAGAGGGTGCCACGAGATTAACTCGGGGCGACAAATGGCCGCGAGGCTTCGCAGAGGAGAGGCCGGTTCGTACGGCTGAGCCACTTAAGGCCTCCGTCTGCTGGTGGAAAACGACCACGGACCCTTTAGAGCGCTCAATGGAGGGTGTCGCCCGGATCCAATGAGACTTCGCGCTACGTAAGGAAGACTCAAGTCTGCATACAGAGCTGTCCAAACATGTCAAGTAAGTTCTTCAAAGCATTGACTGTGGGAGAAGTACATAAAAAAGCATTAACCCGGTGAACTTAAGATGCACATTGCACATCCTGGCCCCCACTGGCCCTCCGATTATATCAGGGATCACCCAGAGCCGCTGTTCCACCGTCAATCACCACACATCATGCAGACTTTGTGGGTTTGTGATTCCTGGATGTGTCGAAAGCTTCGATAGGATCTCAGGCCTGGGGGGCTCACCTCATCTCCCCAACGCTCCCTTCATCTTGCCTCCATCCCGCCCATGCTCAAAGCGCCCTTGGGATCGCGTTACTTTCCTGGCATTTGGAGGTTGCAGGTCATACAGATCCTCGGCGCTCCTTTCCACTCCTCCCGACATCTAGCATACACGCGAGTCCGCGTTGGAGGATTAATTGTCTGATAAACGCGAGGGCCCGGTTGGCTCGGCTGCCTTCCGGCCACGAGTGTCTCATTCGCATTCGCGGCACACTTTGCCGACTTAACTGCGGCGCCGCGCTTAAAAATCAGCAGCAATATTAAATCTCCTCCGGGGAACGAACGCTTGCTTTGTATATACAAACACAACCTGCCTTTGACCCAGACAATGTAAAAGCTGAGGACATATTTCTATTAAAAGGAGTACATAAGGAAACCACAGGCAGTGGGCTTGTGTGTGTGTGTGTGTGTGTGTGTGTGTGTGTGTGTGTGTGTGTGTGTGTGTGTGTGTGTGTGTGTGTGCAGGAAAAGGAAAGAAACTTAATGCAGAAGTCAGAGGAGGCGATGTGCCCACTAATAAGCAGAGCTGATTAATGCTAATCCCGGGTCTGCAGGATAATTGGATCACCTCAGCGGACTTAAACTTCTACCTCTCCCGCATCAAAACTTAATAGCTCATCTATTCTCGGTTTGCTCTGAATAAATCGAGCAGAGCTTGTTATCATATCACAGAATGCAAATCTAAGAAAATCAGAAACAAAAAGCACAAAGCAACCTTGAAATTTAACAACCAAACCGAGTAACACCAGCACATAAAAGAAGCCGTCTGAATTCCTGAGTGCTGTTGCTGCTGGTATCCGTAATACGCCTTCCTTAAATCACACGGGACCTCACATCCGCAGCCATCTTTGTTTCCCCCAGCGAGCCGCGATGTTGTACATCAGCTGAGGAATACAAGCGCCTTTGTGTTGCCCCCCCCCCTCCCACAATCAACTACTTGGAGGCAGTGAACCAGAGACAAAGCCTTTAGCCCCCCCCCCCCTCGCGTCTTGTTGAGCCCAGAGTATTCTGCCTCAGTGCTCTCAATGTTGGGGAGAAGGGGGGGGGGGGGGGGGGGGGGGGGGGTCCACGACCCATTCACTACACTCACCTCTGACACGGAGCGGCCCTTTGCGGCACACTGAGGGGGGGTGGGGGGGGGGAGCGAGGACCTCCAGCTGATGCGGCGATGAGCCAAAGAAACCAGACTCCTGGGTGCCTCCCCAACGGGGACCCTGAAGGTCAGATTTACCTTCGCGAGTACCGATCACTCGAGCTGTTGTTTGCGTTGACAAAGAAATTAAAAAAACTCCGGCTGACTCCGGTGCATCCTCCGAGAAGGGGGGGCTTAACCCGCTTTAATGACAACAGGGCAGCCAGGCCGACTTAAAGGAATACTGATTAGGTCTAAATCACACGGCTGCTGTGTCGCTGTTTGGTGAGGAATTTACACAGCTGTGGCTTTGTTACTCAGGCCTTTTTTATTTCTGTCATTCAAATATCACAACTGACTTTGAATATCCATATGCACGGGATTTTGGTTTAGGCCCATTTTGGAGCAAATCAAAAAATCAAAAAGTAGGATTTTGTTTTTTTCACGAGTTTTCATGAGCCAGTTTACAGCCCGCTGGGGAATAATTAGGAGCAGCAGGGGTATCTTCCATGGAACGCACATCAAGCTGGGATGAGATGCTGAATATCAATATGTGTGTGTGTGTGTGTGTGATCAGCGATTGCTAACCTGCTGCCAAAGATGCTTATCTGCCAGGCTACGAGCGCCGTCTCTTTCATTATTGTCTTTGTAATACGGTCGATAGGCTTTTTTTCCATTTATTCTTTATTTAAATCAGGCAGTTTCATTGAAATCGAGCTCC